>NC_135504.1:47119865-47219322 GCF_052857255.1 Amblyomma americanum | reverse complement strand
GCGGATGATATAAAGAAATTTGCAAGGATAAAACTGCAGCCTCTGGCATAAGAAGGGGAGAATGAAGTTGACTGGAGGGGCCTTGGTCCTGCAGCAGACATAGTTATATGAGCCATAATTATGATGAAGAAAGGGCTCCTGCTGTTGCGATAGCGAGGTTGTGTTATAAAACTATTTCTGAATCTCTACTAGGTACTACACTTCGCCCACCATAAAACAGTTCTTAAATGGAAAACACAATAGTCTGCGTCAGTAACGCGCATTGCTGTAAAAAATGTTTGCTCTTTACTACTTGTTCTTCAGTGTGAACAAGTGTGGAATCAGTGAAGCGACGTAATAATGAAGATAAAGGTGTGTGAAAATCCACCGCGAATTAGGAGGCGATCATACCAGTAATATTCTTCTCAGATTTTTTGACCAGCTAGAAGGAGGATGTGAGGAGGCGTTGGTCGTAAATATATTGCTTAGTTGGGTGGTGCACCACTCTCATAAATAAAGATTGCTGAGCGTAAACGTTTTTTGAAGAAATGATTATGGATAACAAAAACTTAATGATGCCATTGCACTATTTGTAACATTAGCATATTAATTAGAAAATGAGTTAAGATAGCGTAAAGAAATCGCATGCTTTAGAACTATAGGCAATAATAATAAGGTAATTTCAGGAGTTCCTCTAGGATAGAAATACTTCGGGGTAACAATTGTGCTGAAAAACGAAATCTCGGCTTGAAGAAAACTGATGGCAAAAACCTTAGAACCGATGACGTGTAAACTGCATGATCATGGTTGCTGCTTGCGCACTCATAAAGAAAAGGCACTAAAGTAAGAATGAATGTAAATACGGCAAACGTCGTCTTGCGCACAGTTACCGACCCTGACAACAGTCATGTCCCATCAAATGCATCTCCGGCTTCATTTCGAATCATCAAGAAAACAAATTTCTGGAATTAAGTCAGTAACGCGAATGTGAAGATTTGGTAAAAAGCTTCACTCACCAATAACCTCTTGTGTCCCAACCGAAATTCTCGTATATGAGCGGGGGCTGTGTTCTCTAACTGCTCCGCATAGAGGCAACAAATTTCATGAAGCCATGGGTGTTACATGATCTTGGAAACAGCTACACACTGTTAGAACAGATTTCACTACGATCTCGCCGTACTGGTCGGATTGCAGCTCTCCTCCACGACAGCAGTAACTAGGTGTGTCCACGGGCCCCACCCTCTATAAGTAACCCCCTGTATACAGTACGACGGCACTTGTGGACTGCAATATGGCCGACAAGAAAAATAATCGCACTGGAGGCTACAGTAAGACGTTCGTCTTTTCAGTGCCCCAGCAGTCGCCACACAAGAAGAATATCTCAACTCATGAGGACTGCTCGAGTTTATACACGAGCGACACCAATGGCTGAAGCCACATCTTGTCTCCACTGAAAAATGTCTCAGGATGTATTTTAAATGGCAGCGCTTAAATCAACTTTCGCACCGACATTGACGGTCTCGTCTTGAACGAGGATGTTACGTCCAACTCGCAAAAAGATGGCTGAGCAAATCGGATTGCGCAGCTAATGACGTCAAGCAAGAATTCGTACCAGCTTCTCTGGAACTGCTGCATATATAAGCCGAGGAATGTAGCTTCATCTACTGAGCCCCGCAGCATGTCCAAATTCACAGAGCAGATACCCCATGCTCCGAGTCTTGGCAGTGTATTCTCTTGGACACTCCTTTCAGGGCCAGCAGCACTGAATCGGTAAGCTCGAAACCATGTTGTCGCCGACAAACGTAGCGCGACTCAAAAGGGCTTTTTAATCGAACGGCCAAGTAGACCAGCAGCGCGCACCGGAGCGGAAACGTCGCCTTCCTCGCTCCGTCACGAGCGAAGTCATGCCGCTCAGCCGCATTGTGGCGCTCGCAGAATGTAAGCAGTGTGGCATTGCCCCCCTCCTTTCAAGAAGCATCGCCTCGATGCCTCCTGCAAGGGGGAAAAGCAGTATGAAGGCACCGAAAGTGCTAATGCGCGTGAGGCGCCGGCAACGAATGTGAACCCCGGCAGGGGCTAACGGGTGTAATACGGTTTCATGCGAGACACGTGGACGACTTCAGGCTTGGGCGGTAGAGAAGAGCGGACAACTCCTTGCGGGAACACTAAATAGTTGACCTCGCTCAGTTGACGTAACACGTCGTAGGGGCCGAAGTAGCGGCGCAGAAACTTTTCAGAGCGCCCGCTCAAACCTATTGGTCTCCATGCCCAGACGTGCTCGCCGGATTTCTAAATCACCTCCATGTGGGGGAGGTTGTAACGCCGGACGTCAGTTTTCTGCTGGGCTCGAATCCGTTGTCCAGCAAGGTGCGAGCGGCTTCTGCGTCAAGAACGAATTGGTCAGCGCCCGTGACAGCCGAGGGGGCACAATCAGGGAGCAGCATGGCGTCCAGCATGGTCAGAGCGTTACGGCCATACACCAGACGGAACGGAGTGAAGCGCGCCGATTCTTGGAGGGCGGTGGTGTACGCAAACGTGATGAAAGGAAGGATTTCGGCCCAGTTGCGATGGTCGTTGTCGACATATCCAGACATCATATCTGGAATGGTCTTATTCAGCATCCCACTCAGTCCATTCGTTTGAGGGTGGTAAGCAGTCATTTTTCCATGACTGGTGGCTCTGAGACGCAGGTCTTCATGTGTAAGAGCCGACGTAAGCGCGGTTCCCCGGTCAGTTAATACAACCGCGGGGGTGCCGTGGCGAAGCACAATGTGGTGAATAATGAACTGCGCAATTTCAACCGCAGTGCCATGTGGAAGGACCGTGGTTTCACAGTAGCAGCTGAGGTAGTCCGTGGGAAAAACAATATATCGGTTAGCCATGAAGGACACTGGGAATGGATCCAGTGGGTGCATACCGACTTGCTGAAATGAATTTGCGGTGAATAAATTGGCTTCAGAAGGGCGGCCGGTTTTTTCAGCGGTATCTTTCGTCGTTGACACTCACGACAAGTTCTAACGTATCGTTGAACAACCTCAGCAAGCCGAGGCCAGTAGTACTTGTGGCGGAGGTGTCCCAATGTTCTGCAAAAACCGAAGTGGCCAGAGGAAAAGTCGTCGTGACATACAGCGAGAACTTCCTGACGGAGCGCAGTTGGGACTACGAATAGACATGCAGTTTCGGTCAGGCCTTAGTTTTTCTTGTAGAGGGCTCCATCTCTTAATCAAAACGACGAAAGTCCGAGCGAGAAGACTCGGGACGGGGACGGAGTGGTTCCTTCGAGGCACTCGATTACAGCCAGCGGTTCGCATTCGGCCCTCTGGTTGTGGGCAAGGTCGGATGCGGGGACAGCGCCGAGGAAAGCAGAATCGTCGTCGGACTCATCCGGTGGAAACTGAAGAGGAGCTCGGGAGAGACAGTTTGCATCGCTATGTTGCTGACCCGACTTATATACACGATAGTGACGTCTAAATCTTGCAACCGAAGGCTCCACCGTGCACGCCTTACCGATGGATGTTTCAGGTTCGCAAGCCAACACAAGGAGTGATGATCGCTGACGATTCGAAACTGGAGGCCGTTCAGGTACGGACGAAATTTCGTGACTGCCTACACAATAGCGAGAAACTCCTTTTCAGTGGTCGAATAATTCACTTCGGAACGGGACAAAGTGCGACTTGCGTATGCGTTCACGCGTTCTACACCGTGTTGCCGCTGCACAATCACCGCACTGAGGCCAACGTTGCTGGCATCTAGGTGCAGTTCCGTGTCGGCTTCCACGATTGGAGGCGGGCCTTAAGTTCCGTGAAGGTTTTTTCCTGATCCTGGCCCGAGAAGAAGTGTTCGGAGTGTTTGTAGGGCGAGTCAGCGGCTCTGCCAGCTTGGAGAAGTTTTGAACGAATCTCTGATAATAGGCGCGAATCCCCAGAAACGCCGCAAGCTTCGTTTATCTGTTGGCTGGGTATATGCAGCAACGGCAGTCGTTTTTTCTGGGTCGCGGCAAACGCCATGAGAGCTCACGAAGTGGCCAAGAAACTTGAGCTGCCTAGATGCGAAGTGGCACTTTTCAGGCTTGAGAGACACGTCCACTGAACGAATTGCCTCGTAGACAGCGCGCAAGCGTTCAAGGTGCTCCTCGAAGGTGTTAGAGAAAATCACGACGTCGCCGAGGTACACAAGTCAGGACACCCACTTCAGGCCAGAGAGCACGGTGTCCATCGGGCGTTGAAATGTTGCAGGGCGTGAACACAAGCCGAAAGGATGCACATAAAATTCGTACAATTTGGGAAGAGTAACAAAGGCGGCCTCGTTCGTTTCTCGGTCACGTTCGTCGAGCTCGATTTGACAATAACCGCTACGCAAGTATAGTGACGAGAAGTAGGTGGCGTGGCAGAGGCGGTCTAAGGAGTCATCAATGCGCGGCAGCGGATAAACATACTTTTTGGAAACGTTGTCGAGACGTCTGTAATCTACGCACAACCTGTAGGCCGCCGTCTTCCCTTGCGACGAGAACAACAGGCGAGGCCCAGGAGCTCGTCGATTGTTGTATCACGTCGTCGTGGAGCATTTCGGCAACTTGACAGTGGATGGCATCACGTTCTTTCGGTGAAACCAGATGAGGAGGCTGACATAGCGGTCTTTGGTCACTATCGACGATAAAGCGGTGCTTACTTATTGGCATCTGGCGCACCTTGGAAGTTGACGCAAAAAAGTCGCGGAAAGAGTCAATAAGACTTTCCACGTGGCGTTTCTGATTGCTCAGAAGGTCCGGGTTCGCGACGGTCTTAATGGCTGTTGCCGTGCCATCTCCCTTTGTTCCGCGGTCCGTTGCGGGTAAGGCACATTGGCCAGCATGCTCACCAAGGTATTCAAAATGAGCAATCGCTGTTTTGTTGTCAAATGTTGGGGCTGGCAGCTAAAGTTGGTCACTAAGAGCTCGGTACGCCCATGAACCATGACGAAAAGGGCACGAACAACGCAAACTTGCCGACACAATAGCAGCGAGATGTTCGCTTCGGCAATGCGCCGAACACTGAAGCTGGTATCACACTGCCCCGTCACAAACTTGCTTGCTCTCGGCGGTATCGTTTTGTGGTCGTCAGAGACGCATAGTGCTGCTCTGCGCGGCTCGGGATCAGTATCAATGGCTCGCTGTGTCGAAAATGATACCAACTGCTCCTGCAGATTGATGACCGCCCCATGTTTCTTAAGGAAGTCCATGCCGAGAATCAGTTCTTTGGAGCGGCTGCGTTTTTATGCAGGCAAAACGCTAAGGCGCCCGTGTGCTGTGCGATGTGAGTGAACGTTAAAGATCCCCAGGTGGTCGATATTATTCCTGAGCCCTCCACTACGGCCCCCTTCTTCCTTTCTTCTTTCACTCTCTCCTTTATCCCTTCCCTTACGGCGCGGTTCAGGTGTCAAACGATATATGAGACAGATACTGTGCCATTTCCTTTCCCAAAAACCAATTGTTATTGTTAATATTATTATTAGAGCACTCTCGTAGCACGGCCAAGGAGCCAATGAAAGTGACCCCGCGGATCTGTATGCAGCATGTGGAGACGCTAATTGGCGATACCACATGGCAACCAGTGGCGTTTATCTGCGGTCCAGACAACCGTGTTAGAACCTATTGGGGGGTCGTGGCTAGCTGGCAGCTCACACCAGAATAGTCGACCCCGGTATCCATGACTGCTGTAATACCATAGCTGTCGGCGGCAGCTAGAATTTCGGTGGTGGAGCCCATTATTTTACAACTCGTCGGTGAGGTCTTCTGTGACGTCACCGTTGAGTTCTTCGTTGACGTCATTGGTAAGGTCGCCGATATGGGAGTCGGTGGGGTCGCCGATGATATCGTCTTTGAAGTAAGCGGGTGAGCTCTTCGGCGGTCGGGTTGTCGCATCAATTCGTCGGATGCAGGCTGCTCACTCGCTGTGGCAGCGGCGGTCCTACCCCCCGAGAACACCGTCTTTAGTTTTCCCGGCGG
This sequence comes from Amblyomma americanum, assembly GCF_052857255.1. Classification (NCBI taxonomy): domain Eukaryota; kingdom Metazoa; phylum Arthropoda; class Arachnida; order Ixodida; family Ixodidae; genus Amblyomma; species Amblyomma americanum. The sequence goes on along the minus strand of NC_135504.1, from coordinate 47,213,360 downwards.
GGAGATGTTACTCTGAATTGGCCAGAAGATACTGCGGGATGGCCAAAGCACCCCGTCTTGGGGACGGTGACCTAGACCGACGTCGTGGCAGTGTCGAGGGCAGCACGTGATCAGCCAGGTACTGCTCGATATCCCGCGGTCGCTCACTATATCGCGGTCGAGGTGTGCCCAGCGGAAATTCTCTTAAGCCCATCCTCCTGTATTAGCAGTTGCGAAGGACATGGCCTGGCTCCCCGCAGTGGTAGCATAGTGGCCGACTGTTGGGTGTGCGCAATACGTCTGCAGTTTGAAGAGGGGCGGGTCATGCAGATCAACGGGGGGAATGTGCCCCTGCGTTAGTTCGGCAGCAGGGCGGAATGCATGCGGAACCGGCGTAGTTCTCCGTAGGGCTTCACTGTAGCTCATGATGTTCGGCTCCGGTTGTCATGTTCGTACGGCTCTGGCTGTGATGCCAGTGGTGGCTGGACTGCATGCCGAATTCAGTCACGGATGGCATTGTCTACAGCTGCAACACTGGCAAGTGGACCATCTAGGCGGGTGTGGCGCAGTTCTTCGCGGACCACACTCCGCATAAGCGACCGAAGCGCCTCGTCCCCGGCGTCTGGCATTGACGCGCAGGAGTTAACGGGCCGCAACACTTCTCTGAGGACCGTACTGCGCACAGCGTTCCTGCAAGGAACGTTCCATGCCTGCAGCTTCTTTGGCGAAGTCAGCGACGATTCTTGGAGGGTCGCGTATGAGGTCAGCGAAGAGCTGCTCCTTCACACCACGCATGGGGTGGCGCACCTTCGTACCCTCGGGCATGACAGGGTCAGCCAGATTGAAGAGGCGCGCCATATATTCTATAAACATGAACACGCTTTCTTTCGAATGCTGTGACCTGGAGCGAAGGAAGATTTCAGGGTTTTTTTTTCGTGCGTTTTTGCTGAAGGGGGCGAGCAACTCACGGCGGAACGCTTCCTAGTTGGTAAAAGATACCTCACGGTTCTCGAACTATGTCTCTGGCCAGTTTTGGAAAGCGAAATATACGTTTCGTAGCTTTCGGTCGTCGTCCCGCTGGTTAAAAGTGGCCACTCGCTCAAAGGTGGCGAACCAGTCCTCGACATCCTCGAACCGATCGCCGTGGAAGGATGGCGGCGAGCGATGTGTGAGGACTACACCCGGCGGGACAGTGCCGGAAGGCTGACCTGTCTGACTGCCAGTAGTGGACATCATGGTACGCACCGACCTCATCAATGGCTGACACTCAGGTTAAAGGCCTCGCTGGCGGCGGTTCGCTTTGTGAACGGATGGTGTTTTCAAGCGCCGCGAATGAGCGTCACAATTGTCCTCGGGGTGAGCGTTCCTGGGACGACACCCAGCGGCTCCACCAAAATGTCGCCGACAAACATAGCGCGACACAAAAGGGGCTTTTTATTCGAACGCCAAGTAGACCAGCAGCGCGCACAGGAGCGGAAGCGTTGTCTTCCTCGCTCCGTCACGAGCCAAGTCATGCCGCTCGGCCGCATGGAGGCGCTCGTAGAACGTGAGCAGGGTGAAAATATATACACGTTCTTTGTCCAGGTGAATATGCGGGTTTCTGACCGCTCACATCTGACCGCTTTTCAACAAGGACCAGAGAATACGTAATTCGCGAGCGCGGAGATTCCACACCAGTTCTGCGCATAAAGGTTCACACATAGGGAGCACATAAACTGCTCAGTACAAAACGGCAAAGAAGATAAAGAAAGGGAAGTACCAGCAGGGGGGAGGCAGGAAAAGGGTAGTGCAGACGGTTTCCGCATTTATTATGGCAACCAACTGCTTGATAAGTTTGAGAACCAGAGTTGGTCATTCAGGAGAAAATTCAGTGCCCTTATACTCCATACTTCCGCCGTACCATGAATGCGGCCGCTCAGGATCATTCAGGTATGCACGTGCACGGCGGATGGGGACGTATGCCACTAGTCGCTCGCCACAGAACTGCCACAGGACAAGAACGGCCGGCAGACACGTTGAGAGAAAGAGGCATCCCTGCTTCATGATCTAGCGTCACAGGCGGCAAAGATTATCATCATACACTGCTTTCAGAACGACCAGGAAGGAACACCGCTATTCACTGGCGTCTTGCCAGAGCTGCGAGGTGCTGAGTGCCACCGCCACCACCCCGAAAAAGCAGAACTTAACACATTTCTTCTCCGGCAAACATCCTACAGTGCCCGGGCCGAGGCCTCTAGGCTGTCTATGTCTGCACGTTAAAGAAGGTTCGCGCAAAATATGCATATGAGAGGAGAATCCGCCTTGCTGAAAAGCAAGAGTCGAGTTCCTGTTGCAAACTAGAGACGAGTGAATGCCATGAAATCATGAGCACCTCAAGGCACGCCAGAATGCGGTCAGCAAACAAGCCTTGGACTGCTCGCGGCTTGAGGCGGGGAGTCCTTCGCAAGTGGCCGGTGCTCTATAGAGAAAAGGCTGAGCCTCAAAAAATTCTGCAGCGAGGCCATGACGTTTCCGCTTTTGATGCTGGTGGCGATAAATATTGTGTTATACATGCTTTACATGAATAAAAAGGTAGCAAAAAAGAAGACCACAGAAGGAAGACACCACAACAAATTCGACAGCTTTAAACCCCCTGTACTGGGAAGGGCCCTTAGTCCAGGACTCCTATAGACTAAATTGTTTGCTGCGCTCGTGTTTTCGGCTTGGGCTGGACAGGACGGTCACCCAATGCCCACGTTGTGGTTTTGGAATTTTCGGGGCTACCTGCATGTTTTGCCATCGTAGGCTCGCGTTTACGACGTCCGCTAGCGAGCATGAGCCCAGTTCAGGAAAGCAACCAAGTACATCAGCCCCATTTTCAAACATGAAGTCCGTCTTCACCTGCGACGGACCAATTTGTGTTAAGTGCAGAAAGGGGTTCACAACTATTACGGCCGATTCATGCGATTGATGTGTTGGGTAATGCGCTTGCAAGTCATCATCGATGTCGTCAGCACATTAATTCGCGGCCCCTCTCGTTGGCGAGTGGCATTTGCCATTTGACATTTGCGAACTGCCATGTGTAACCAAGTTTCGCAGGCAAAAACAACAAAGAAGGTTGCTTTCCAGGTACGACATGTGTCGCTGCCCCTTCATTGTGAGGAAAACGTGGTGGGTCATATACCCTTCACATGCGGTGCCGCTTACGCTAGGCAAACAGGCATATGAATCAATAAGAGGTTAATGTAGCATGGAAGCGCGAGAAAAGATGACCCTCTTTGTCATGTTGCCGTTCACGGCGCCAGGTGCAAGATTAAGCATGAAAGAGAATATGAAATGAAATTAGAAAAAGATGGCCGGTTTCCTGAGACAAAGTTTCGTTGCAGAAAATGCAAATGTGAAGCAATCTAGCATGCAGTCACTTCTGGAGTGCCACACGGGAGTGTACTTGGACATCAATTATTTTTCCTGTACATTATTGACATCGCATCCGAACTCTTCCTGGTGTAGAGTTTTGTTTGCTTGCGGATGAATGCTGCCTGTGCCGTGACATTATATGTTCTAATCACCAGATTTGCCTAAACGCCTCCCCAACATCCTTGCATGGTGCCAGAAATCGGACATAGCCCTAAACAAAGAAAAAGCAAACTTCCTTACCGTGGACCGTAAAAAAAATATTTTTGATCACAGCTATCTTCTTGGACAAACACCACTAGATGAAGTTTTTAGATTAAAATGACAAAGTGAAACATTAACTAACAGTTCATCCTGGAATTCACATGTGGAAAATATCTTCTTGTCCGCATTTCGTAAATATTGTTTTTCTTTTTTAAGAAATAAACTTTCCAAAGCACCGCTCAGGATAAACTGCTCGCGTATAACTCACTAATCAGACCTAAGCTCGAATATGCATGCGTGATGTGGGATCCTTATACTAATACCAGTATTATGAAACTTTAAAGAACTCAAAGAAGAGCCGTAAGATTTATTTATTATAAATTATCACACTTTGATTCTACGTCGGAGCTAATGAAATCTAACTGTATTTAACCTCTTAGGGCAAGTAGTAAAGTTTTTTACGGGAATTGCTGTCCTTGCTCACAAATAATAAATTGACTCTTGATCCTGCACATTACATGTCATTTCTATCTACACGCATCACACGTCACCATAATTCCGGTTCACTTACCCTATACTTTGCTAGAACTGATACTTTTAAATTTTCCTTTTACTTGTTGCCCTTGCACCTTTAGTACCTAATATATATATTTGTTCTGCTTCAATCTGTAACATGATCGGCAGTACGAAATAGAAAAAGAGACAGTAGTGCTGTTCAGACATAAAAAGAAAAGGTAACGCGCAAAGTCATAGAAGCGTATCACATCCACAATCTTGGAGAAAAAAGCATCAGTAGTCCTTCCGTGGCATAAAATGGCCAGGAAATTGTATATGTTGCCTCGCACGTACATAGCTTATTTACCTTTATGTCTGTTTTCTGTTTTATTGCTGTCGCACACAAAACACCATCATTTTTTGTTCATCAATAAACTCAGTTGTTAGCGCTTGTCTTGTGCGTCATTTCTTTGTTGCGCTGTTCACGTACCATGTCTACTGTGGCGGTTTAAACAAAATGTCTTCACTCGGGCTGTCTCCAGGCAAATGCTATTTTCTTGATATGGACTTGGAGCCTGGTTCCTCTGCATACTCCAACACACCATGCATAAAATTTGAGTGCTTGCCCTCGCAGCAAGTATTAATCACTGGGTAAGTTTTTTTTTCAAAAATTTACCTATATTTGTTTTTTTCAATAAAGAATTTTCCACAAATTCAAAGTGTGCGGCTTGTGCAGACGAACGTTGAAAACTGTATTTCTTCCCACAACATGCCGCGAGAACCATTTATGCCAGTTGCTGAATTTTGCACACTTTCCTGATAGAAAATACAGATCGTAGTTCCTCGAGTATGCAAACGTAACTGAAAAGCACTATGGGCTTGATGGTTGGGTTTTGTGACACTGCTTTTGCTTAGACGGTGTCCCAGCTAACTTAAGCCAGGGTTTAAAAATATGCCGCGGCACTCTAAGCCAAAGCGAACCAAATGCATATTGCTGGCTGTTGTGAGAAGCACCTCACACTATCTTTGTATTGGGCTTAACTGCCTAATTAGTCGAGGATACTTAACCAACTTCGCAAGCAACGAAGGTAGGCGAAAAAGTCCAAATAGAAAATTGTAGAACGATCCGCGAAACGTCCCACTGAACAGTGTCTAACTTTCCTTCCATTACGTATCAGCTTTTTATCGCTCTCTGCATATGCCCGCAAAGCACTTGCCACAGAGCACTTGCCACAGAGCACTAGTCCCAATACCTTCAATATTGATGATAAGCCGGTCTGTGACTCATTAGCTATAGCTACTAGTTTCAGCACATATATTCAGTCGGTATTTACAACAGACAACCTTGAAATGATTACTTTTCCTAGCAACTCTTAATGTTCTGTCGATGATATTTCAATAAGCGTCGAAGGTGTTCTGAGCCTCATTCTGAACATAAATGTGAAAAAAAGTAGTGGTCCTGATGATATCCCTAATGTATTTCTGCATCGTTACTCTCTTTGGACGAGCCGCTATTTGACTACTATCTTCCAGAAATCGCTATCAGCCGCAACCGTCCCCGTAGCCTGGAAGCTTGCACAAGTTATTCCCCTGTTTAAAGCTGGCAGCACCCAAATCTTGTCGAACTATCGCCCCATTTCTTTAACTTCACACTCATGCAGATTACTAGAACATATCATTCATAAGCACATTACAGAATTTCTTGAAGCTAACAATATCTTGTGCAAATTTCAGCATGGGTTTCGGCGCGGGCTCAGTACCATTTCACAACTTGTAGAATTCACGCACGACATGGCTAGTTCCCTCGACACGGGCTCACAAATCGACGCTTTATTTATCGACCTTTCTAAAGCTCCTGTTCATCTGAAACTGTTAATGTATCATCCGGTGTACCACAAGGATCCGTGTTCGGATCCGTGATCCAGAAAATATTATTTCTAAAATTCGGTTGTATGCAGACGATTGTGTGATACACAGTTCAATTAACACCCCTGAGGATCACGCGCAACTAAATCAGTCATTCGTGTCATTCTGCTCATGGTGTGAAACATGGCAAATGCAAATAAACTTTCGTAAATCTGTATACATGTCATTCTGTAATCGCACAATACCATCTTCTTACACCTACTCATTCAAAGATAACTCTCTGAATCAAGTGTCCGAGTACAAATATTTAGGTCCTCTTTTTTCTTCTAACTTGTCCTGGTCAAAGCATATTAACACAATATCCAATAATGCAATGCGGAGGCTCGGTTATCTAAAACGTACACTTAGTGTTGCCCCCCAAGAAACTAAACTGGTAACATACAAAGCTTTAATTCGTCCACTTTTGGAGTATGGGTCAATAATCTGGAATCCTCATAAACAGTCCGATATCAGTAAGCTGGAATCCGTCCAATGGAAAGCAGTACGGTTTATTTGCCGACGGTATGACAGAAATTTTTCACCTTCATCCACTCTTCCTGCCATAGGCCTTTCCCTCCTTTGTACCCGCCGCGACAATGAGTGTTTAAAATATTTTCATGGTATTGTTAATTCATCCCGCTTTGCTTCACTGTCTGAGTATTTGCATTTTTCAGCATCCTCATCTACAAGGAGCTACCACCCATTGAATGTAACACCCATTCACGCGCGCACTGATGTGTTCAAATTTAGTTTTTTTTTTCCTCGTGTTATCGAACGATGGAATTCTTTACCCGGTGATATACGCTCCCTGGAACCAAACCTATTTTTCAATGTTGTTTCAAATATGTCATTAGTCTGTTGCATTTCTGTTCTGTATTTTAATTGTGTTCACTTCTGAACATGTTGTCCCTCTCTGCCTTTTTTTTTTCTCTCCTCTTCCTCCCACTCCTGCGATAGCCCCATCGGGGCTGCAGTATATGCAAATAAATAAATAAACAAATAAATAAAAATAAATGAATAAATAAATAAATAAATAAATAAATAAATAAATAAATAAATACAAAAGATACCACGTGACATGTCCACTTGTCCGCCACGTTGAAAGCGGTCTTAAACGTTGCGCTGAACAAACAGCTCATGTCGTCGGGTGTGCTGCTGCTTAAAAGGTGACAGGGCTCCGACGCGCGCGCTAGCTGTGCGATTCGGGAGAGCAAGTGATAAGGACTGCCTCTGCTTGTCGGTATCAACAAGCGGCGAGAGGTAAGCATACCGCTTGCGTAAATCGCACAGCCAGCTGCAGCATCGCTGCCCTTTTGCCTTTTAATTGGCAACACACCAGGCAAAATGATTTGTTAGTTCCTATATGGAACGTTTGAGAGCACTGCTATTGTGACATGCAAGCGGCCAAGTCGCGTAGAATTTTTTTTCGTATTTCGCGGGTATCTGCAGTGAGGGAAAAAGAGCTGATAGGTAATAGACGCAAAATTCAAAACCTTTCGCGGACCGTTCTACAAGTTTCTCACTGGCCTTTTTCGTCTATCTCCTTTGCTTGCGAAGTTGGTTAATTAATCTAGACTGTTTATGCAATTAAGCACAATACAAAAATAGTGTGACTTGCTCCATACAATAAACCGCAGCATGCATTTGGTCGCGCCGTTCTAGAGTCCCTTGGCGTATTTTTAAACCATGACTAAATTTAGTTTGGAGACCACGTATACAAAAATGTCCCTGCAATTTTGGAATAACAATGATCGCTTTGGCCTCATATATAAGGAAGAAAACCTAGTGACCCAAGATACATCTCTCAGTCCTGCTTGAATTGGCAACAAAATGGTGTAGTGGCATGGCAACAAGCAGGGGAGACATAGCACGATATAATCTTAAGTTGGCCTTTAAACGCCGTTCCTTGAAGCCGTTTTGATGTTTTCTTTCATCATGCGACCTGTATCGCATTCGGAGCTTAAAAAGAGAGGAAAGGCAAAAAGCATTTTTTTTTAGCGAAAGAAAACATTCGTCAGAGGTCTCAGAGGTCTGTCTGGTAGGGAATAGGAATGTAATTTAGATTATACAAGAACACCAACCAAAAACCAAAAAAACAACTTTTCGAAGCCTACTAAGATCATCAGGCGTAACTTCGGGCGTGTTCCCGCTTTCATTTTAAGCCCTCATTTGGCCGCCGGGCCACTGGCCGCAGACCGCGACGTGGCGGAAGGGCTCTTCTCTGTGTCATGACATTCAGCCGACGCGGGGTAATGTTAACCGCTTTGTAGGATCCTTTCCCTCCTCTTACATTCATGCTTTACTGCCAGTGACTCGACAGATGACTAAAACGACGGCTTAAAAAAGCAAGCTGCAACTCGCCCGCAGTCACACCTGATGAGCGAACTGAATAGCTTTCGAAAAGCCGGTATTTCATTTCTTGGTTAGGGTTCTCTTCTAGCTTTATTATAAATTTCTGTCATGGAAAGCATAGCTACGACACGCACGTCAACCGGCCACCCACGTCCACGCTGTGTATCGACCGCTAACTTGATACATTTGCAGCAACACTAAGCTATAAGTGCTTCGAGAACTGTGCTGCTACTGCATATCATGAGTTGCAGCTCATATTGAGCGTGATAGTACGCAGTGCTGTTTTCGATGTCTTCAGTTGCGGTGCGCGCATGGGGGTGAGGAGACATATCACTACACTGTGCATGCAGCCTGGATCTCGCTTTATGCGATCAGCGCCGTGATCGAGTGGACGCCTGGTCGTGAAGAAGCCCCAAACGCTTGTAAACACAACTCACACGCCATACGCAGCTAGGAATTTATGAGAACCAGAAGAGTAGCAGCGGCTTCAACATATTCAGCGCGCCCTTCGGACAATGCCCACGAACGCACCGCCTGATAGCATCAGCATTTTTGTGACATATTTGACAGAGAGAACGACACATGGTTTGCAGCAGCCAGTGTAAAGCGGGAGACTGTGAGATGCGAGAACTATCCGTCTTGAAGTTTTGAATACTGCCAAACGCCAACGTTATAGAAAATTATCATTAGTATAAGTGGCACTGCCAGTTAAACACCCACATTCCCGAGTTCTTTATTTTGTTTCAAGCAATCACCAGGTAGTAAAGATTACTTTTCCTCTGCTTTATTCTTTGCGAGAATTTTGTTTCCTGCGAAAAGGGCGTCAAAAACTGCGTTGTGAGAAGTACAAAAATGTATTATTTTGCCAAAAATATTTCGGGGTAATGTACTAATTAGACTATAAATATTACGGCTGCCACACATTAGAAAATCATTACAGAGTAAGAGTGATAAGCGTGATACAATACCAACTTCACGACGAACATTTCGGAAACATCTGTCTACTCACCTCGCTCTATTACAACAAAAAGAATTCATTCTACAATCTCCTGATAACAGGAATTTAGCTTTGACAATAAATGAAGATTTTTCGAACGTATTTGTTGTCCGTATTTACATGTTACTACTAGAGAACATTGAAGAACATGGTTTCCGTGGAGCGCCTTTGGTGCTTTTGAGCAGCTACCTCCGGAATCGATAACACTATGTTCGATTAAACTGTCGCGAATCAAATGTTAGGTTTATCTTTTTTGTGGTGTGTTGAAGGCAGCATTTTGGGCCCTTTTTTCAACACATACGTGAATAACATAGCACTTGTAGACAAACGAAAAAAGTTCCACAACTTTTGGGGCCTCATGCGCTTCCAACATGCTTATCAAAGAAGATTTATCACTTAAGCAACTTGTAAAGTGGACAAAACATAACGCGCTTAAAATTACCAGTTCTAAAAAAACGACATTATTTAACTACCAAGAAACAACTACGAACTGATAAACAATAACGTTACGCTTAATCATGTTAAATCACGAAAATGAATTCATTTAAACTGCTAGGTGTAGGTTTCGAAGAGAAAATGTAAAGCAACGATCGCACAAATTACATAGCATCTGAACAGAGACAATTCATTTGATCGATTTACGTTCACATACACATGATCCTGCCAAAGCGAAAATACTGCTTCATAATTCACTGTTTTGTTCACACATAAATTATTGTCACATGGTACGGGGTAAATAGCACTCTCAAACCTGCGGAAATCACACATCCGATTGAAAAAAAAATGTTTTCAATAATATATAATGTAAAGTATAACCATTCACTTAGACCAATTTTCCAGACAGACAGCGCAATGCAAATTGATTATATGTATACATACTACTTAATTTTCAAAATATATAACCGAGAAGAATAAGAACATATCGCTCATTGCACAACTCGCTTCGCTACACAGTATAAACAACACGTGCACAACAAGCAACATCTATATATTACACATGTACAAATCAACAACAGGTTACGGATAGCATATGCTTAAACACTGTCTACCACTTGTACTCAACCGCTGTAGTAGCCTCAATTTTGAAAACTGAGCGCGTACGACAAGAAGATTTGCGTGGCTTCGTCTCATTTATACGTGAGCGGGTATAGTGAATTTTGTGAAATGTATCATTATTTCATGTGCTCAATTTTTTTTACGAACGCGTATATTTCTTTGCAAAAATTAAATTTTGTTCTGCAATGTTATTTTCTTTTGAATGTTGTGCCACTAAATGTTTTCTGATATTCTTAAGCCATTAGCCCTTTTATTTTTCGATGTAACACGTTGTTTCGAGAGGGCGAGAGCTCGTCACGCTAGAATATTAGCTTTTCTGTCTGCCTCCCACATTATTGTGATGAAAAATAAATGAAATATTAATAAACAAACAATCCCTACCATTTTCGCTCAAATGTATGAGAGGACATTACATTAGGTGGAAAAAGCAGAGGGGAAGGAAACGTGGAGCTGGACTGTAACAATGATTTGAAATCATACCAAGAAATCTGGACAGGCGCATTTTAAACAAGTTTCTAAAATCTATTCTTCAAATATCAAAAGATTTATCTATTGCAGAATACGCTATACAGTACTATATTCTATGATAACAATCACTACAATCGCAGGTGTACACTCAAGTAGTTTGCATTTACACTATTAACGTTTTTATACCGTCCAAATAGTTCCCCTCTTGTTTTCTATGGCAGCCTTTTGAAGCGAAAGCTTCCCTATGCTACCTCGCAACGATTTCACGGCGCTTGCGCTTTTGACCTTCAAGTCAGCCAAAGGTCAAACCCCTTACGGCGCGGTTCTGGTGTCCACTGCTATATGTGAGACAGGTACTGCGCCATTCCCTTCGTTAATAATAATAATTGGTTTTTGGGAAAGGAAATGGCACAGTATCTGTCTCATGTATCGTTGGACACCTGAACCGCGCCGTAAGGGAATAGATAAAGGAGGGAGTGAAGGATGAAAGGAAGAAAAAGGTGCCGTAGTGGAGGACTGCGGAATAATTTCGACCACCTGGGGATTTTTAAAGTGCACTGACGTCACACAGCACACGGGCGCCCTAGCGTTATGCCTCCATAAAAATGCAGCCGCCGCGGTCGGGTTCGAACCCGGGAACTCTGGATCAGTAGCCGAGGGCCCTAACCACTGAGCCACCACAGCGAGACGATTCCCTTCCTTCAAACTCAATTTAAAAAAAAACGATCTTCAATTTTCTTTGAAAGCAAAGGAAAGGCGGGTAACTGGCTCCCAGGGACAGTGGACACCTCAGCCGCGCTTTAAGCTACGTGGCGGTAGTTACAGATGTGCGCTGCATACGTTAGGTTTCACAACGTTGTAGCAGAAACGCGGCACCGAAGCTATATTCCGTCGGCGTTCTTTGTGTTCCTTGGAGTTAGCGTTGACTACGCTCTAGACTCCGATAATTTTGAGGAAAAGAAAGCGCATAGCTGGCTTCCTGGGGCAGTGGACGCCTTAATCGCGCTTTGAGGTACGTGGCGGTGGGGAGAGAGATATGTGGGCTACATATATTAGCGCTGAGAACGATGTGGCAGACACGCGCCACTGCAGCAGTAAACGGCAGCGTTCATCGGGTGACCAACCTCTCGCGATGAACCATTTTTTTAACTGGCACCTGGCAGTGCGACCGCGTTGCCTATCCAGTGTGCGGAACGCTCTGAACGTTAGAGGCCAAGCCGGGTCTACTTACCCGATACACCGCAGCTTTTGCTCTCTAGCCATTTTCAGCGGTAGTTGAACCGCAGCTAATTTTTCTACTCGATTGGACCGATGAACCAACTACGCACAAAAATTAAACGGAGAGCACGTTCCTTCTCTGGGGCATGTTTTCGAAATCGTTGCTCCCAATTGGTCGTGCGGCAGTGTAGAAGGCCTATTCAGCACCAAAACATACAGATTGTGGCGGCAGGATTGAGGTCACGCTCGATAAAAAAATCACGCTCATATTGTTCCAACTATTGAACTGTTCCCAGTATGTAGTTATCTACTGGAAGCTGATACGAAATATATTTACTTGTGCCTATTATTGACCATTAAATTAAGCCGTGCTAGAGGTATGGTCCAGAGTCTAATGGTGAGTTTGAACGCAATGGGCTCAAAGTCCAAGCTTAATCAAAAAGAGCTGTCGGGAATTGGTATAAAGAACACGAATTTATAGGCACTTTACTTTGGATGGTGAAGTGGTTTTCATAAAAAAAATAATGACAAGGCAGGAAAAGATTGTCGCTCGCCCCAGAATCTGCCATCGATACTGAGCCACCTGAGCTGTGGCAGCGGAGAATGCAGGCAGAGTGGAGAAATTAAATGAAAGAGGTGAAGGGACAGGAAGAAAGGACTAAGGGGAGAAGTAATTTACGCAAAAAAATTGTTTACACAATAATAAATATGCTCATGTTGCGAGCGTGGTTAGTTCATGATGAAGCAATAAAAACACATGCGCACAACACAATGTTCACTACAGCTGGAGTGTGAATCGCCAGCTGTTAATCGTCCAAGGTAGCCCCCGCGGAGAGTTCGGAAATTGCGCTTTACTACTTGGCGGAGAAGAGAAGGGTTGTCAACACATACCTTTTGCAGAGATGGGTTTTGAAAAATATTCTAATCTTCGACACATCTTTGATTCGTATTGTAAACTGACTTAGTTTTATACATGACACTCTTGGTTGTCTACGGTCTTGTGTATTGCGCCTGGAATTATGTTTTCGGTATTGACTGCTGTAAATGACGTGCTAAACCTCTGAAGCAAGAGAAAATTCCCGCTGTAGAGCGGGGCAAGGAGATAAGAGCGTGTATAGTCTTGAACTGGCACAGTTCTGTTACGCACATATTAAGTCGCATGTGCTCACAGTCTGCAATCGGGACATTTTTTTGACCACATATTTCTAGCAGAAATGTCTAACGGACACAGAATTGGCTGATAAGCGGCCTTTACCCTGCAGTTATTTCTTTCCGATGATCCATTCATGTTTCCTTTCTAAAAAGCAATAAGACCAAATGGTACGCTACTTTTTCTTCGAGCTCTCTTATACTGAAGAAGAAAGAAGGAACAACTCTTTATGTTATGATTACAGTTATAACAGCTAAAATTAAAATAGAAAACTAAAATGAGGTAAGAAAATCTATATACCAAGCTCGGTGCATACTTTGAAACTGTCAAATTTCCTAATAAATTTTAAACATTTACTAACGAAGCTTTTTTTATTTTTCTGCCAGTTGCCCTCCTCCGAGCAAACGTACAAAAAAACTGATATCACCTCGAAGTTTTGTGCCAGTATGGCCGAATTGTTGTAATGAGTAATAATAAATATGGCCCTCCATGCCGGTTTCCTGGAGCCCAGGAGCAACGCCAACAGGCGTGTGCAATTTAAAGGCGATGGAGCAGCGTTTGAAATAACGTTTGGAGGAAACAAACACCAGCAAGGTGAAATAAAGAGCATGGCTTCAAAATCAAAAAGTGCGTCTGTTTTAACTTTCTTTATAGAGAACTGGTAAGAGGTGCTTCCCCAGAAAGCTTAGTGGAAAGTCACTCCTTATAATTGTGCGCAAAAATTCAAAGCACCGTTGGGAGAAGCCTGCCAGACGCACTACTCCTTGCACTCCATAGAAAAGCATAATGAACTGTTAACTAATCCATGGCGCAGTCATTAGGGGGCTGCTCAAAAAAATAAAAACACAAGAGTATACAAAGCAATGGCCACTACTATGCTAGCTTCAGGGGCATAAATAAAACAAATGCTCGTTGATTTTTTACTCGAAAGCACCCTAGTTACCAAAGCGAACACCTTCGACATGAAAGAGTGAATGTTGGAAGAGGCCAAAAGTGAGGACTTAAGGGCGCATAATTTTCCCTTATGGTAGTAGCTAACCTACGGTCAAATTTAGAGCTGCCTTCTACTGTGGGGCATAATTCTTTAGCAACAGCTTGCAAGCACAAAAATCATATCCAGCGGAGACGCAGCCGAATTTGTCTGTAGAATCTAATAGCCTCATTATTCTTTCTAAAAATACACTGAAACAAACACTTTAACAAATTCGTAGTAACGATATCCTAAGTTTTGATCCCAGAGTCGTTGGAGTACCCACGAGCGCATATCGTTGGTGTAGAAGCTTTGCCGCGTAAGCTTAGTGCAGCAAAATGTTTATTCTGCAGTGACTACACCGTACACAGACATGGGTGCGCATTACGCTAAGAGCGAGAAAGTCCTGCGTTTGAGCCTATCACAGGGTTCTCTTCTTTTGGCATTGAGGACGCATCTCTAATACACCTTATAGGAGCAACTGCCGAGGGGTGCCCAAATGTAGACCTTAAAATTCCGTGAAAGGGAGTGTTTCCACCATGGAACAAATCAACACGAATTACAGAAAAGGCACTCCAGATATGGTAGCTTCACTCGGGTGGAGACAGGGTCCTCTAGAATGCGTAAAAAAGCCCAACTGCCCTGTTAAATGTTCAGATCTTGCAGCAGCGCAGAGCGAACGCTTTCTCTTGCGCCTTTAGCTGTAACGTGAGGAGCAGCTGATATCATCCATTTTCTCAGGCAATCCGCTCTATTACCCCGTCACTTTTCGGGATTTACTGACCCCAAGCATTCCGCAGACCTCTTCCGACTGCGCGGTGGGCTCAGCGTTCCTCGTTTGGTTTGATGGTTGACAGGTCACGTTGGTCAACAGCACTTGTTCGGTCTAAACAACGCTTTCAGTCAGCTCGGCAGCCTTCCTTCGTGCTTGTCAGCTGTTCTAAAGCTGGCTTTGGCGAGACAGGCGACTACTTTCATGCCTTCAGTCATCCTGCTCCATTACACATTCATGACAGCAGCTTTACTGCCGCCAATAACTTGGAAACGCCAAAAGTATGGACGATGGCAAAGAAGATAGTTGAACCATTGCAGCACCTGTTTACTATTGGCACCGTGATCAATGCGCACAGTTTTCACCTGTGCTGGACGCAAATCTGGTCGCTGCTTTGGTAAATGGATCGGTTTTTAGGAGCGTTAAGGAGCTCTGTCAAATAAACACCGGTTTTGGCGGTGTGGGCATTGTAACACGAAAACCTTCAAATAAATAAAATTTTTAGGAGATTCTAGGAGTCGAATCCAGGCCTTTCAGATTGCGGAGGAAGTACGCGCAGAGCACGCCACGGAGGATAGTCGGGTCGAAGTGAATTAAAGTGGACCTACTGAGTGCGTTATGGTGTTTGACTTCGTGAAGTGTCTTTGTGTACTGATTCGCCCATGAGAAATACCCTGGCAACGCTACAATACGTTTTCGTGTCTCAGTCTTCAATGCGAAGATGAACCATCCTGTATTTTTTTTCAATCCCGAATGCCGTTCACAGGAAAAACTTTGGACTGTCTTGAAAAAAATTCCTTTACAGACTCCCACAGACTTAACACGAATCAGGAAAACTGTGGATTGCACTGCCGCCAGCGCCGCGAAGCGATAGTCATCAAGTGTGAGATACTGCTCAAGGCAAGTTTCCTGGGGCTCACAGTACCAGGCGCGCAGCTCGCTTTTACAGCTTTTTCGCATCTTCCACATCACCGCGAAGAGAGCACACGCATTACGAGGGCGTTTCTCTCGTTTTCTTCTCACGGGTTCGGCCTTGCACGCCGGGCAACACGTTGCAGTTTTCTTATCGCGTGAACCAGAAATATTGCGCTAAGCTAAAACAAGATCCCCATCTCGAGGATCTTGTTCTCGAGTTTTCCCGAAGTCTACCAATCAAACAAAATACATTTTATGAGCAGTACGTTGAGCTGCCTGAAGTACCGGCATACATGGTTGAACTTGGAAGCGCACCACACTGCTGAAAACATTTTGTTACATCGGCAGCCTTCGGAATAAACCAGCACGGCAGCACCTCTCGGCGAGCATCAAACGCCTCGCAAGTTTTGCCAATATCATGCAAAATAAGAATAAAGTGTGTTCGTAGTGCCACTCTGAGATACACCCGAAGAAGTATAAGGAGAGTGCCGGATTTATAACCGGAGTATAACAATGCTAATAAACATGGCAAGGGACATAAGAAGCCGCCAAAGAAGGGGGACGTCCAGTGTCACACGAAAGCAGGGATGTGCTGCTGTAGCCGAATGGCGTATTCAGGTCTGCGCTGCGAGGCTCTGTCATCGCAGGGACCGCTAATAACTTTTCCCTTACGAAGCAGACATTTGCTTCGTTTGTCGCCTATTTGGCCGCTAACTTTGTCCCGGCTTGTTGGTCGAGCGGCATGGTAACGTTCTAACCATCATTGTATGGGTATTACATTGGCGGTTTTTGGATGCTGGGACCTGAACTTTCCAGCCCTTTGCTCCCCTTGAAAATATTCCTTGGCGCCATCTCCAGCAGTTGACCCTACTGCAATAGTTGGCCCAGCTCACATCGAACGCGCTCACCGGCCCGGCCGGCATAGATGAATAGATAAAGAGGAGGAGGGAAAGGCAGGGATGTTTACCGGAAAGGGGTTCCGGTTGGCTACCCTGCACTGGGAAGAGAGGAATTAGGGGACTAAAAGGAGGAAGAGAGAAGGGGAAAAAGGCATAACACACACACACACACGCACAACGCTTTCACAATTTGTCACTCAATCCAGTCGCTCTCAAGTACGCAAAGAGTGCCTTGTATGCCCTGAGGGCAGTCGACTGCTGTGGCTACGGACCGAGGATTTTTTGCTCTGCTAATGGGCGAGGATCGCGGTGGTCCAGGGCACAACACAGTGTATGTCTTGCACTCGCAAATGCAGGGCACTCAAAAGAAGATGAGTGATGGTCTCCTCACTACCACAACTTTCACAGGCAGGGCTGTCGGCCATCACCATCCGGAAAGCATAGTGGTTGGTAAAAGCAACACCAATCCATAAACGGCATAACAATGTTGTTTCGCGAAGTGCTAATTTACGTGGAAGACGAAGGCGCAGTCCAGGGTCCAGTGCCTTGAGGCGGAGGTTGCAAAACTCTCCCGTGCTCCACGCTGAAAGTGTGAGCTCCAGCGCCAAAGGGCGAAGCTCACACGCAGCGTCAGATCTTGATATTGGTATCCTCACTTGAAGCCCGTCGTTGTGAGCAGAACGCGCAGCCGCATCGGCCTGGTGATTACCATGATTACCCGGTGATTACCGTGGTTACTGGTGATTACCCGGCCGGCATACTGACTAGCGACCCCGTCCCATAATTGTATAATTTTCTTTGCTGAAAAGCAACGAAGCTATTCCCTTGAATGGGTTCCAACTAAAGAATGCAGTATAAAGCGCTGGCGACGATTTTTCTCGTGCAGTTAGAAATTCCCACAGGCCACTTCTTTCGTTAGCAAAAAGCAAGTCGGGGGACTATAAGTTACACTCAATAATTTACGGAATGATACAAAGGGCTATTCCTGGGATGAATTCAAGGAAACGCTAAAACAAATTGTGTAGAGAGGTGTCCACAAACCGCCGTGCACTTATCACCGATGGAATCATCCTTTTTCAGTAATCTGTACTAACGTACAAAGCTTCCGTCAGAAACATGCCTCTTTGTCAAGTCTTTGGCGATCATCCCAAAGTAATGTGCTAATCCTGACTGAAACTAGGCTTACGGATAACGTCACTAATACTGGAGTCTTGTCGGCGGAGGTGTCCTCGTTGCGAATGATCAACAATTATAATTTTCCTGTATTGCCATCTTTCAGAACTGGAAATGCTGTCACTTATGCGTAGCACAGTACCGAAAATCTTCTTGCTATGCGTATGTTACACACCTCCACAAAGTAGTCCACAGTTTCCGCTGTACCTAACATATTGCTACGGGGATGGGCTGATTTAGAAGAGTTTACAAAAGAACGAAGTTGATTCCATGCAGCGTTGTCCCGGGAGCCCGGCGAAGATCGGATCCAAAAGCATGGGGAGTGATGTCGCCGACGCTGACAAAACCGCGCAACGTGTGCGCACATGCCCGTAGCTGTAACGAATGGGCGAGTCACGAAGTGGGTAGGTGACGCCGGGAACCAACGGTGCTCCATAGACGGGAGGAGCTGCACGGTACACGCCTGCGTTTAGTGAAAACCGGGTGCTCAGAGAATCCGAGGTGCGATGACGACTGTAGGAGTAGCGCAGATGTTCTGGCTGGAAGGCCCACTAGGCTGGGGGATTTAGCATGCGGTGGCTGAACAGCGCATTCGCAGTAGACAGCTGGTGCGCCGATGCCTTTGAACTGCTCGGTCACTTGTTCGCTGAAGAATCTGCGGACCAGTAAGGCTTTCCCGTCAGGTAACAGGATTGTCAACGCTGGCGACTATTGTAACATTAGAAAGGCGTACAAATTTGCGTGAAATTCGCCGCATTTTTAACTCCTCAAACGTGTAGCAGTGCAGAATAACATCCGAGCTACTGGCGAGGGTTTTTTTTTTGCTGATCAGAAAACAATAAACATCTTCAGCAATCCCCATAAAAAGATGGCCAACCAAGTTTTTCTCAGACATGCGTATGTTCGCAGTGCGGCATAGCCTCTGGACTTCCTCGATGTAAACCGTGCACGTTTCTCCTGGCAACTGCGCTCGTTGAGAAAGGCTCTGCGTTCCGTTCTGCGTTCCTTTGATGTGGAGTCTCCAAAGTACTCTGTGATTTCAAAAAAGAACGTGTCCAACTTAGGTAGGGCGTCTTCGTGGTTCGCGAACGACAGTGGCGCCGTGCCGGCCAGAAAGAAGACAAAGTTGGCGAGCTGCATAGCTGAGCCCCAGCGATTATACTTGCTGGCACATTGGCAGTGTGTCGTCCAGTATTCGACATCTTCATCGACTAGGAAGGAAAATGGTTTCGGCTGTCGCTTGTGCGGCCAGGAACTGTCCGGTGTCTGATGTTCGCCGCCTAGGGCTAGGAAGGCGTTCCAGTCGTGTGCGAAGAGCAGCCGTCTCCGTCGTGGTTCGCCATGGCTTTTTGTCAGCCAGGAGTCCTGCCAAGCATCTGCTTCGTCGAGGTTTTATGAGGTCCATGAATAACCGGCACTCTCCATCAAGTTGTTACCGGGATGGGTTGATTTGCAAGATGAGCGGGAAAATGGGTGAAAGCAGGGAACGGCCAGCGTCAGGCTAACCACAGCCCGAGTCCTTGCGCTTCAATTTCGTTCTCTACTACCCTGCACACAGCGCTGCGCCACGCAGCATGATCAGCGTAGTATTAATCTATTTAAATTGATTATTCGAAGGCCGAAATTCTTATTTTTGGAGATTTCACTTACGCCGATAGCTGCTGGAAAAAAGAAACGTCCCTGACGAGTACCTTCGATTCTAGAGAATTCCTGTGTGTTTGCTGATACCTCAATTTGCTATCAGTTTGTGTCCTAACCAGTTCTTGTGGATCGCGGTGCTTCAAATATTTTAGACCTTATAGTGAGCGCTGAACCCGGACGCTTTTATCTATAATCAACGTAAGTGAAATTAGTCACCACAGTGTTATACATGCAGTTTTTCACTTTGTTCCTGAGCTGCTTAAGACACATAACAAAACGTTGAGACTTTATGATCGAGGCAGTTATGATGAAATTTTGAACAAGCTGAAAAATGTCCTGCCTATGTTTCAGTCTGAACTACATCGCCGTTCTCTTAATGATCACTAGCTCCTATTTACTAACAGCATCAACAAGCTAGCTAAGAAATATAACACTGAGAAATCCATCCGCGCAGTCACCAAATGACGTGGTCCACAACCCGATTGAAAATGTCAGAAAGAACGAAAAGTGCCTTTTCCGAAAGAAAAATTTCAGACTGGAGCACCTGTGCGCGGAGCAAAATGTAATGTCGCCAAGGACGCCTGCACAGTGGGAGAGAAGGTCAGTAGCGATAATTTTTGATATTTTTAACATTGCATTTTTGTTTGTTTTCATTAATGAGCCTAGCGCGTCACCTCTTTCACCTCCCGCCAATTTACTTCCCCCTTTATCCTTTCCCTTTCACTCCTTTCACTTTAATAGAAAATATGATGTTCTCGTCATCAGATGGCGTCGACGGAATCGATTTCATACTGCTGAACAACACTAAGCACAATACTGTTGAATTTTTGCCTTTGATGTTCTTGAAATCACTTCTCATAAGAAGAGTACCGCATGATTGCAATGTGGGGAATGTCTTTCCTGTGTAAAAGTCAGGTAAGAAGCAATCTCCTCTAAATTGTCACCACATTTCTCCAACACGCGTCTCATATAAGAGCCCGAAACATGCAACTTACTCCCAGATCATGAACTTTCTGGGTGGGAACAAATTTTCTAATTCTTCAGAACATGGCTTTCGCAAGGGCTTTTGTTGCGAAACTCAGTTCACACTGTTCGTTCATGGTATGCACGATAATCTTGATCGTAATATTCAAACATATGCGTTTTTTTTCAAAAGCTCTCACCACTATACCTCGCGCACGTTCAGTTCTCAAGCCACAACGGATAAATTTACAGCCTAACGTCCCTGCATGGATCAAGTAATTTCGCTTTAACTGCTCCCAATTTATTTTCGTTAACAGCCATTATTCTACCTCCTCTCTGTAGCATCAGGCTTGAAAGAGAACTCTGTTCTTGGTCCGCTGCTGTTGCATTAATGGTGCTGCTGAGTTAATTTTCATTATTATTTTACAAAGACTTTCAACACGTAAGGTTCGCGTGTTTGCTGACGCTTGCGGTATCTATTATCGCACAGTGACAAAAATATCACACCAAGCCGCTCTTGGAAATGATCTCAATGACGTCCATCAGTGCTGCCACCTATGCTTAATAAAACTAAATGCCTACATTCTGCTTTCATATAGCCCTTCGTATTTCACTACACTATCCTCAACTCTGCTTCTGAGCCTGTAGAATATTATAAGTACCTTGGCGTATTCGAGCCGCCGCGGTGGTTCAATGGTTTTGGCGCTCGGCTGGTGACCCGAAAAACATGCGTTCGATACCGGGCACGGCGGTCGAATTTCGATGTAGGCAAAATTCTAGAGGCCCGTGTACTGTGCGATTTCAGCGTAAATTAAAGAACCCCAGGTGCTCAAGATTTCCTTAGTCTTTCACTACGGCGTCCGTCATAGCTCGAGTCGGTTTGGAACGCTAAACCCCCATAATTCATTCGAATCGAATCCTGTCCTTGGTGTAACCTCATATCAGTAATGTCATATCATTGGCGGCAAACAGATATCTACGGTATCTAAATCATCACCTACGACATAATTAAAGAACCCCAGGTGCTCAAGATTTCCTTAGTCTTTCACTACGGCGTCCGTCATAGCTCGAGTCGGTTTGGAACGCTAAACCCCCATAATTCATTCGAATCGAATCCTGTCCTTGGTGTAACCTCATATCAGTAATGTCATATCATTGGCGGCAAACAGATATCTACGGTATCTAAATCATCACCTACGACATAAACCCTGGCAACTGAAAATACTGGTCTATTAATCGCTTATCAGCTCTGGGCTGTAATTTGCATCTTCAATCTCGCATCCATAGCGAATTTCTCACGCTAACATCCTTGAAGCCTTACAGAATCGCGCTCTAAGATTCATTCACTCTGACTACTCTTTCAATACCAGGGTAACAGCAATAGAACTTCAGTCCGATCTTTTGAACTTTACCCCTCAACGTCGCATTCATAGCATTTGTATGTTCCGTAAGCTATTTAACAGCACGCTTAATCAACCATCTAATAACATCACCTTCACTTATATGCAAACGGACTGGGGATTAATTTCATGTTGCTGGACCATTTACTACAGCAATGCCCCTGGTTACAGAAGGCCTGAACAGTTCCTCCTCTCCACGCAGCTGACGTCACATCTGTGGCCGGTGTCGCTGGCATTAAGCGCAGGCGCTTTTCGCTACTCCGGCTGGAATGGAAG
The DNA here is from genome assembly GCF_052857255.1 of Amblyomma americanum. NCBI lineage: Eukaryota > Metazoa > Arthropoda > Arachnida > Ixodida > Ixodidae > Amblyomma > Amblyomma americanum. The sequence goes on along the minus strand of NC_135504.1, from coordinate 47,191,134 downwards.
CCATGCAACCTTGGAAAGTGTGGCTTCCGCGTATCGTTATGACGTCACCTGTATCCCTTTTTTCATCAGCTCACGCAAAACAACAAGGCAAGCCGTTGCTCTCACTAAGCGGCTATCGTGGCTGACAGCTCTATCGTCTTATCGTGTGATGCGGACTATGAATACACACTTGTTCTTACAAAATACCGTCGTTTTCGCAGTGAAATAAGTGCTGTCTGGAGCTCATGTCTTCGCGGCACGCTGAACGAGAGAGAGCATTGCACCAATGCCTCCTACAATAAGATTAATTGCACGTTGACTGGTCATCTGAGTGGACATTGATTTTACAGGGTGAGCAGCGCAGAAAAGCCAATGTTTTCTCTTTTACAGGAGAGAGCGAGCGTCGAAACAAGTGGCTCCGGGACATTGTTTACAGAGGATACGTGCCAACGCAGTCTTCAAAGGCAACTACACATATGACCAGGCGGTATCCATTCGATTTACGCCTTTAGCTGTTGTTAATTTAATGCACTTTGGCAACAATTTTTTTTAAAGGAAATGTATACGCGAAAGCGTACCAAGAATTTAGGAGGTCATGGGCAATAATCATAAAACAATCTAGCTTAGACTAGGCATCAAGCAAGGAAAAGCTTCGAGTCTGTAAATTATGAGTGTTGTATTCTTTTGGTTTCAAAAAATCAGTTATTAGCATGTTCTTTGCGTCACCATCTGGATTCTTAGTAAATGTTATGTGGCATCCGTGCAATCAAGGTTTTGTTCAAGTATATCGCAGGCATAGCACATTTCCATATGCGTTGCTGAAAAGAGGTCTTGCTGGAAAAAACACATTATAAATATCTGTTATACCACTGGCAGTCCTACGCAGGCATAAAAGTATAAGCTAAAAATATGAAAAACAAGTTTTTTAAAAGCAGGAGAAACAGATGCACACTATAAGGAAATGTCCTATCAGGAATATAGAATAAAATTATTTTTTGAAATACACAAAAGGGGTTACGTAACTTCTGCTTCGATTTTTCCCAAGTAATTGCTTGGCTCACTGTTATAGCTCACACAGAATCTATGTGGTGCACATCCAGAAAATTATTTTGGTACTGCAGTTGAGATGAGATGGTGTAGAGCCACTGAGCTCGAGGCCGCCACGCAGCAGCCGAAATATATGAGTTCCCGTCTGTCTGGGAGCTAGCTGTTTGTCGATACGGTCGACACGGTCACGCCGACAAGTTCCCGCGCCGAGGAGCTAGCCGGGTACACGTTACGTGAGTTATAGCGCGCCGCCAGTCCCGTCGCCTCGGGAAACCTTAAACATCACTTTCACCGGAGCCGCTTTTCGGCGAAACGCTCCTTTTTTGTTTTGTTTGTGCGTGTTTGTGCCGACTCCGCGTATTTAGCGTGTGGGAAACGGCACCGCTTCTGGGCGACGCGCGGGAAGCCGGGGACACGGATTGTGCCTGGTCAGTGTCAGTGGCGCGCTTTTTTTTATTCAAATACCTCACGGGCTCCGACTGGAGTATTAGGTTTAGGTTAGGCCTTTAGGTTTCGTTTTCTTTAAGTCAACGTGCGGCATCGGCGGCGGCATGACATAGAACCAGAGCTGCGCGGAAAGATATACACCCCAGCTACTCTCATTGTGCGAACTTGCAGTCAAGGGCGGTGCCGAGACGATTTTTGTTTTGGCCGTGTTTCTGTTTCTCCTGGCTGGCGCAGTTTTGAGGAATTGAGGAAACGAGGGCAAATCACGGTTCTAATTTTGTGTGCGTGTGCGTGTGCGCGTGCGCGTGCACGTGCGTGCGTGCGTGCGTGCGTGCGTGTGTGTGTGTGTGTGTGTGTGTGTGTTTGTGTGTGTGTGTTTGTGTGTGTGTGTGTGTGTGCGGGAGACTCCCGCCTGCTAAGAAGCTCCCTTTACTGTGAGGTGCTTTCAGTTGCCCTTGTACAGTATGGTAATAGTGTTTGTATAAAGTTTTCCAAGTTTTCTTCCTCCGATCGTCCTCGTCTCTTCTCCGGCCCAGTCACGCTACCCGAATCCCAACACCGGTAAACCGTTCATGTGAATTAATGATGTCCTGCAGTTCGGCAGGGGTTTTATTTTGTGCAGGTCACCGGATAAAGACTGTATTGAAGACCTGCTAAAGTGTACGACCTTCGCCAACCACCCAGTGAGCGCATTCATTCCGCCTCATCTAGCATGTTCCAAGGGTTGGTCCGAGGGGTCGACTCTCGGGTGAGCCCTGTGGAAACGCTTGAGAACCTCTCGCCTGCAGGAGTGGTTGCTGTCCGTCGATGCAGCAGGATGGTTGATGGAGTAAAAATTTCTACGGAGTTCATCATTGCCACATTTGCAGAGATATTTTGGCCGTCAGAGATTAAGGTGTGGCCATTGGTTTTTTGAGTAGATGCCTTCATCTCTCGGCCCCTTCAGTGTCAAAAATGCTGGCGATTTGGCCACAGCGGCAAAGCCTGCAAATCGGCCTTACGCTGCTGTGTCTTTGGGGAACGTCATTGCAGAGAGGAATGTCCTGAACAGGAAGAGAAATGTTGTTTGTGTAGTGGTGCTCACCCTGCTAATTCGCCTGACTGTCCTGCACAAGCACAAGAAGTACAGGTGCTCGAGCTTATAGACAAGCGCAGATGCACGCGGAGAGAGGCTTTTGCCGCAGTCAAGGAGAGAGTCTCAGGCTACTCTAGTCTGGCCGCCAAATACCTACCCATAATGGATTCTAGTTGGTCACAGGCTATTACAGCGGCAGTTGAGAAAGCTGTGGCAAATGCAATGGATTGCATTATGGAAACGTATCCACGTGCATTTCGTAGGTGATGGCTGCTCAGATGACCAATCTTCTGCAGGTGTCCGCCGCTCCGCTCTTGCCTTCTTTGGCTTCGGAAGCTACTCCTTCTTCTGTAGTAATTGATTCCGCACCACAGGGCCAAAAACAATGTGAGCAACAAAACACCTCTCAGGCATCTCCCTCGAACAGCGTTATGGACGCATCCTCTATGGACTGTATTAATATGGAGTCTGATCTCCACGCCGAGAAACGAAGTGGGTCTCCTCTGAATATTGCAGGTCCATCTTGCCTCCAGTAAAGGACAAAGAAAAGTAACGTAAGTCAAAATGCTAAGACCAGGATTCTAGAAAAGGCTGTCGCGGCTGCGGCACTCCCGCCAAGATAGGGTTCTTAAGTGTACTCCAGTGGAATTGTCGATCTATATTCTTAGCTTCAACAGATTTAAATTGCATATGCAATCAGCCTCTACCAGATTTAGTTGCTTTAAAGTAAACATGGCTCAATACAAATTTCAATTATCATCTCAAGGAATACCGTACGTTCCGGCTTGACCGGTCATCACGAGGGCGAGGGTTGTTAGTGCTCATCTTTACGATGTTTTGCCACATGCATGCGTTTCTTTCCAATATGCGGACAATGAATGTGAAATCCTTGCGGTTGACCTCAGTATCCCATTTCAACAGCCCTTTACGGTAGCTAATGCATATTTCCTGTCTGGTGTGCGTGACACTCGGCCCCTTGACTCACTCATGTCTAGTAGCCGATCTAAGGCTCTATTAGTTGGAGACTTCAATTCGCACCACATGACTTGGGGGTTTAAAGCAGACAGTTTTGGTTCTAGACTTATTCATTGGGCTTCTGACAACAACTTGATCTGCAACAATTCCGGATTGCCTACGTTTGTTTGGAGTCAATGCCGCTCTACCACATGAACTGGTGGGCGAGTTGGTCAGACATGGTTCTTGTAAACCTGCGCAACGGCTCGAAGCCAGACAGAAAGGGACAAAACTAACAACAGAATAAAACTATTCTGTTGCTATTTCAGCGCCGTGTTTTGTCCCTTTCTGTTTGGCTTCGAGCCGTTGCGCTGGTACACAAGAACAATGCCGCTCTGCCTTGGATTTAACTGTTTCCTCCCCAGGAGTCTCTGTTATGTCTTTGGCGCCTGTTGACTGTGCAACAAACAGTGATCATCTACCGATTAGTTTCAAGTTTGCGTGTAAATTAACTCTTCCTGAGCGACATCAGCGCACGTTAATAAACTACAGTTGCTTTAAAGACACGCTAAAATCAGCCCTCCAAATCTCTTCAGACCTTTCCGCTTAGACAAGTGCCGAAAACAAGTTTCTTTTAATTTGTATCCTACTGTACTTGGATTGAACAATACATCTTAGCGCTAAACAACGAAGAAGGTCTTTGGAACCTGGGCTTGCTTTATGTGACATTTCTTGCAGAAATTCTTTGAAAGAGACTTTAAATAACAGCAAATGGAACCAGGCTTCGCATTGGTATTTACTCGCAGATCGGGGCATGATGTTCCTTGCTCTATATTTGCCTGATCTGCGCAATTTGGTTTCTTTCCAAGTAAAAAAGCTCCAGTAGTGCTGCCCTTAAAGATATGTCGCAACCTTCACTTACACGGGTCAAAATCCCGGCCTCTAAAATATGAGTTTAAGACAAAATCCTACGGCTCTAGCCATCTTGGTTAAAATAAAAGAATGGGTCTCTACAACGACAGTTGCACCAAGATTGTACTTTTTCAGGTATCGTCTTAGAGTAAGCTTGCCATTCACAAGGTGTCTGCCTCTGTTATTGTTAGAAAAGGCAACAATGCTGAGAACAATAACAAATGTTTATTATTCATAAGTAAATCTACTGTTACTGAAGAGTTAGGCCTATGTTGCGTAGCACCCTGTTCATCCTGCGGCAAAAATCAAGGTTATTTCTTCCAATAGTCGTCGCAGCAGAATGGCCACAATTGGCGATTAAGGTCTTCTTCTCCTTTAAAATCCTCGTCGCTATCAGGGCAGCTGCGAAATAACGAGAATCAGTGCAGTGATTTAGGATGCTTATTGAAATGCTTTCACAAAAAGCACTCGTAATCTCAGTTCAGCGTGGATTCATGCAACGTATATTATACGTCGAAATAATAACATACACACAGTGCAATGAAAGACTAATCGTGCACTTTTGCAAGTGTGGCTCAAAATTCTTATTCAATGTCCACCGCGTGTCCGTTTCACGAAAATCAAACCCAGCCCTTCAGGGCCTCGTGATTTTGTCTTCGCGTTTCGCTGTCTTGCACGCCAGATGTTTGTCAGGACCGACAGCTTTAGTATAGCGTGCGCTAAAACATTGCGTATGTACTGAAACTCGAGGTCCTCACTTCTCATGAGCAGCACACCAATGTATTTCGTATGGCCCGCATAGGCACTGAAATTTCCTAATGTTAGAGTTGAGGCCTTCGCGACGTTTGCAGTAGTGAGCTTCGGCATATCTTCGGCATACGAAATACAGCCTCGTTGAATATTCTCAAGCGTCATTGTTCGCTTTTAACAGAGCCGTACGCTCTCCTGTAGTGCATCGTCCCCAATGCCTTACCGTATAGGTGAGAACTAGCTGTTGATTTCAAGGGAAGTTGGCGATGTTCGAGATTGTCAAGCTAACTTAGTAGTGTACATTGTCGTCATGGCAGCAATACCGAATGATGCAGTTTTCTTGATTTCATCTTGAGTTTTAACATGCAAAGCTTTCAGAAAACCATAAAGGCTCTCATCGGACTGAGTTTTTATCAATGATTGGCGGAAGTATTTCGTCGGCGCCACGTTAAAGTACTTTCGTATTCAAACATTAGTTGTCACTAAACTTTAACTTAGGTATGGCAGTGATTCTTTCGTGTTTTGCAAAAAGTGCAGTCGTCAAGACGTACGGCAGCACACCGCGATGGTTTTTCGTGCGGAAATACAAGTGGACACTACGCAATAATAAAACTTCCTCATATAAATCTTCCTGCACTAAACTCAAAAGTATAGCACAAAGAAATTGCATTTTTGCTGCATTTTGGACCCCACACACCACCTTAACGTATCGTCAGCCTTGTGAGAAGGTGATGTAATTACGTACAAATAGGAGGATGCCGTAAAAAATAGATAGGTTTCGGAGCAAAGGACTAAGAATCTTTCTCGCATTTTTGTGGATACCTGAACCGCACCATAACGGAAGGTGTGTTGGAGAGAGTGAGATAAATCGAAGAAAGAGGAGCCTTAATTGGAAGTCTCTGGAATAGTTTCTACCACTTAGGGATCATTAACGTGCGCTGACATCGCAAAGCACACGGGCACCTTTTCCGTTTCGCCGCCATCGAAAAGCAGCCGCGTGGTCAGGTTATAACACCGGAACTCCAGCTCACTAGCCGAGCGCCTAACCACTGAGCCACCGTGGCGGGTATACCTCTAAAGCCCTGATGTATGACTGAGCGATTCTCTCGGCTTCTTTCCGCGTCCTTCCAACTCGTGTCATGGTATGCTGAACCTCTTCACTTTAACCTTACGGTGGCGATGTGTTCTATTTCCACGAATGCAATGCTTCTATTCTAAGGAACAAATATTTCTGGTTGTTTTTATCTACACGCTGTCGTGGCAACGAAGTATGAGACTTTCCTCCTCAGCACCGAGGTTAATCGCTTTTTCGAAATTCTAAAAACTGATATGGCTAGTACTAACGACCGGCTACAAATCTCTAATTGCAACTAGGTGTCGAACTCTAATAGTTAAAAAGCTAAATATTAGAACTTAGTCAACCAACTTACTACTTATGTCAGTTCACCAGTGCCTTTCCAGTGTACGCCGGCACTGGTAACACTGTGCTGCAAAACCCATATTTTTACCCCACACACACACGCGCGCGCGCACACACACACACACACACACACACACACACACACACACACACACACACACACACACACACACACACACACACACACACACACACACACACACACACACACACACACACACACACACACACACACACACACACACACACACACACACACACACACACACACACACACACACACACACACACACACACACACACACACACACACACACACACACACACACACACACACACACACACACACACACACACACACACACACACACACACACACACACACACACACACACACACACACACACACACACACACACACACACACACACACACACACACACACACACACACACACACACACACACACACACACACACACACACACACACACACACACACACACACACACACACACACACACACACACACACACACACACACACACACACACACACACACACACACACACACACACACGCGCACGCACACGCATACACGCACCTGAAGGAGGTGAGAAGTCTCAACGAGATATATTAATGGTCTCTGCTTTTATCGACCCCAGTCACTGCGACAGGGCGTGTAGATAGGAACGATCATTGATTTTCCTTAACGCCATGTCATCACAGCGGTAGCGCAGTGGTTTGAGCCGCCACCTCGCATGCGGGAGGTGCAGGGCTAGATCTTCATTGCCGCCATACTTCGATGATACCTTACGATTCATCTCCTGATGGCTTATGAAGATCAATATATCAGCGATACGCAGATTACATGGTTGCTCCCATTTTGATCCGCAATATTTTCGGTTCCAGGTGTCTAAAATTCTCCACCGCAACAAGTCGAATACAATTTGTGAAAAGGTGCTCTTTGGGCGCCGATGCCTTTGCGGAAAATGATTCGCAATCAGCATTATTTACGCCATCTTGCTTTTCAATTTTTACATGTGGTGTCAAATGTGTGGACAAGGAGGAGTGGCCAAAGCCTAACGTTTGGGAAAAATCGTACATAACGACATTTGAACAACTTAGCTTTTTGGTTTCACAAAATCAGAAACTACATTTTGTGTATCCTGTATCTTTTACAGTAAGTGAAAGGAAAATTTTCGTCGTGACCCGCTTCAAAAAGGCCGCCACTGTCTGCAAGATGTTGATGTAACGAGCGTTAGTTGTTTGGTTTACTATAATTGATCGCTCCGCCTAGGAGAGCGATCGACGCCTAGCGCCATCTATCACAGAAATTACGCCTCACGTCTACCCGTTGTCAAGTTACACCCCATCAAGATACGTCCCAAACGGAATTTGCTTCGTTTTGGGGGTCAAGGTGGGCCTGGAATTCGGCTTGCAGTGCGATATGGTAATGCTTCAATTAGTAGTTGCATGTATACAATGCTTACCTATTATTTAAATTTATTTCTATACCACGAACCATAGAGTTTTATTTGCCTACCAAATACGGTAAACAACTGTACCAGGATGGGTGTCCTTTGTTGTCGGAGTATACATGCATATATGTACATATATAGCAGAAGCCATAAATACATGTATAGCGGTCCTGTAACTGGGAGGTTATCCTACCCGGTACACGACATTTTCTGTGGGTGAGGGGAAAAGGAATAAAAGTGCACAACCAATTCCAATGGCCGCCACCTTGGATTCGAGAAGCCGAAACTATACCGCTATTTCGTCGCCTAACGTCATACTCACATAGCTCCACCTCTACACATCATATTGGACTGTGACGTCATCGTTGACACGCGGCAGGTGGTTGTTTTACAGTGCTATTGTAGATGGCGGTGGAAGTCTCAATGCAAGAAATGCTCTTTTCTAGTTGCTGCCACAGATGGCACTGTGATCTCAGAGTGGCGGCAGACCGCACGAAATCTCGAAACGTGATAAGAGCTAACGCTCTTAAAGAGTTCTTCTCTTAAGTGTTTGCACCACATGCTCGTGCCTTCGAGCCTTCCATCGTGCGTTGCCTTTTTTTACTTTCTGTTTTTATCATTCTATGTTACTCCGTCCATTAATTAGCATCGGCAGGAGTGAACCGGTACTGTTTTTCAGGGGCTAAGTGTGTTCCTATATGCGCTCATTGATACACCAGTGCGATTTCCCTATGTACTCCTTCAAATATTTTAATAATATTTTATACACTACCCTCAATTCACACTTCACAAATTAGTTGCCGTGTTTATATTTTTCAAGGAAACTCTCTTCACACTGTTTTCTTACTTTTTGCGATTGCGGCAACAGTAAGACTGAATAGTTTAACATGAGAAACATGTTGAGGGGTGCGAAAAAGCGACAGTGTGCAAAATTTTGCTAAGGTGTATATTGCGCAATGGGGCCGCGGACGAACGCCTACGAGAAGGATTTGTACCTGCGGAACGGTACGATAGCGGAGCGGTAACAGTCACACTGAACTTTTTAACATGAAAAACATTTTGAGGAGTTTGAAAAGGCGGCAGTGTACAAAATTTTGTTAAGGTGCGTATTGCGCAATCTGGCCGCAAATGAACGCCTATGGGAACAGAATTTGTGCCTGCTGACCGGCACCATAATGAATGTAGAAAAGAGATTAAAAATGCAAAGCTCCAAGGCACCAGCACCCTGTTCTGGAACACTGGCACGTTTCTCCGGGAACTGGTTGAGATCTAAAATATTCGGAAGAGTAAGAGTTTATGTGCCAGTATAACCCCTGTGATATCTTATAATAGGGGATTTGATTTTCATAATATATTAGATGAGAGCTTAGTAACTTGTGTCTTTTTATCGTGTCTTTTCGGGTTTTTTTGCACTGCTCGTGCCGATGTTCAGTGCCTCTATACTAAGGTGCCGTAGACAACATGCGACAATCTATGTTTACAAACTCCTTATGTTGCATTCCTACGCTCCTGTGAACTGTAATAAAATAAATTGGGGACATTAACATCGCGATTTTCTCAGCCTATTGCCTCCCGCAAGAGCTCAGGCTTGCCTAGAAATAGTTGCGCAGGCCATATAGCAACAAAGAATATTGGAATAAAATTATTTACATTCGGGCAAAAGGTTGTGTGTGCAACTTCGTCGCACATTACTATATTTCCATCCTGTCGTGAAAGTCACAGAGCCGTTGATTTTGAATGCGTATATTCCTTAGCTTTCCTCTCAGTGCGCTCATAGACAACTGTTCTTCCTATGGCCAATTTTCTATCATTAGAAATGTGTGTGGTGTTCGTAAACTAGTCCGTCAGCACTGCTGCGTGTGCTTCGGCTATGCAATACTTGCGATTTACATTCTTGAAATTACTGTCAACCGGAAATGTTACCTTGGTACGCATATCTTCACTTTCTTTAAAGCTTTCTTTTAAAGACAATCACAAATAAAAGCGCCCACAGCATGAACTTTCCAACATGGCACTTCACATGGCAATGATTACAATTACCCGCCAATGCCACAATTTATTGCTTTTATAATTTTCTAATTTTCCAATTTTTAGCTGCTCAGATCTTCATATTCCATATAAGTGGACATGAAAAAAAGCCACCCTCCCTCGGTTCCTTTATCTACAGTTGTAGTGGGGAGCAACGTTGGAATTATTCCTCAAACTTACTGAATGAACCATGAGACGTCAGTGCTTAATTAGGTCGTTTGACTCCCAGGCTTTCAAGGTTTTTGCGCTGACAGGTGAGTTAATTTTCTGGGCGCCGAGAATACGTGACTTCTTTAACGCTCGAACTTTGTCAGGATGCAAGCAGTTCCAGCTTGTCAGCCTATGTAGGCAATATTTATATCTGCGGCATAAGCCTTTTCACTGAGCATTTTCGAAAACCAAAAGCACAACGAGGAAGTATGAAATTTCGCGCATCACGTAAACGCGAAGAAACAAAAAATTTAGGCAAAATATATATTCACACTAGCGAGACCTGCTGTACGCGGCGCGGAAGCAATCTTTTCACATTGTGCATTTGTGCAATTTGTGCAAACAATGAAACCAAAATTCAAGCGTATGCACTCAGGTTGAAGTCAAATTCGCCACCATGACTAATTTTACAGGCTATATTCAGTACACCTAAATACAGAATCATGATATGTGTCAGCAATTTATTTTAAACTAAACATACATTATATAACACATTGTTGATGCCCAATAATTACCGCGTAATGCCCGCCGTCCAAAGATACTTCAAAGGAATCTGGCACAGATGGTTAGTGCTTAGCCAAATCAAATCTGTATCTAGCAGATTCAAGGTAGTGGTAAAACAATACTTTATAGTTTAGAAGTACAAATTTTCTTTGTCTGTAATAGATTGGAGCAGTAAATAGAGAGTAAACGTTTCAGTGTAACTTTCATTCTTGTCTCATTATATTCCTGAAAACTGTGCTCAGAGCGAATGACTTTCTAAAACATGTTTGGAATATTTTGCAGGAATATTCCTGAAAAAAAGCGATTTCTCGGTGCATTGCCAGAGCAATTCTTATACAATTAGCGAAATAATTTCAGGTTCTGCAAAATTTGATTTCTAGGCAGCGCTTCTTTGCGCTGCTTCTTTGCAAATGCTTTGCAAAAAGCAGCGCTTCTTTAAAACTTTAGGTGAAATCTATTTGTGGACTCATTTGCCTATCACTCAATTTCTTTAGAACAGAATAGGGTCACCGGACACCCGATACTCCTTCCTAAAATATTCCCGCATATGTATATGCATTTGCTTCCGACTGAGAGACAGACGGACCCATAGAACATTCCAAATCTTTCTCATGCTATAGCCATTTAGATCCCTTCTCTACCATATGTCTTCAGTATTCGTATCACACCCATTACACGTCACAAGTTCTCAATCAGTCACCTGCGACGCAGGTCAAAGCAAACTCCCGTTGATTTCCCGCCTGTGCGCACTTAATATTTATCATTCTCCCAGTAGTTCGCACCTATATATTTTGGTAGTTCAGCATAATTCATCCTCTATCTTCTCAATCTCTCTCTTCTGCCGCAGCCTCTCGTCTGGTATCTGTGTGCACGACCACCTCGGAGATCCTTCCGGTTGTGCATGTTCTTTATGAATTCGCCCATTTTGCACAGGCATAATAGAATTAGGGGTACACTCTGACCTAGGTATGACGCTTCTGGATCAGATACTTCGTTCAGTACCATTACATCACATCACATCACTTTATTTTCCTTAAAGACCCCTTGCGGGGTGTTACATAAGGGGTGGGTTTTTATGAAGTACAGGTGTTCAATGCAGTCATGAATGTTCCAGGGCAGGTGATGGCAGCGATATCGTGGGGAAGGCCGTTCCAGTCAGCTGCTACTCGGCAAAAAAATGAATTAGAGAAAACAGTGGTACGGGCACGTGGGCGCAAAACTTGAAGAGGGTGACTGATGCGATGGGATCTGCGCGGCGGGGGTGCGCAGATGTAGGGTTCTTGTCTGAGTGGTGAATAAAAAAACTTGTGAAATAAGACGAAACTGGCAGTGCGACGGCGAGCAGAAAGTTTAGATAGACCTGATTGCAATTTTAGAGATGATATGCTAACGTCGTATGAATACGAGGAATGAATGAATCTGGTGGCCCTGTTCTGCACAGCTTCGAGGGCGTTTGTTAGATATGCTTGGTGAGGGTTCCAGATGGCCGATGCGAATTCCAGTTTAGCTCTGATGAGTGAAATGTATGCTTGTAGTCTTACATGTTGAGGGGCATCCCGCAGGTGACGTTTCAAGAAGCCAAGTGTTTTATTAGCTGATGATATCAGGTTAGTCACATGCAGACGCCAGGATAAATCATTAGAAATGGTAATACCTAAGTATTTGTACGACTGGACGAGGTCGACAGAGGAGTTAGAAATTGTGTACTGGAAAACAAAAGGATTTCGGTGGCGGTGAAAAGACATATACTTACATTTGTTAGGGTTGAGTGTCATCAGCCGCTGCAAACACCAGTTTTGCACATGGTTTAGGTCAGCCTGTAGGGATTCTTGGTCAGAAGCGTTAGTGACTGAACGATAAATAACGCAGTCATCAGCAAACAGACGGATATGACAAGATACATGCTGGGGTAGGTCGTTAATGTAAATAAGGAATAACAAAGCACCGAGAACGGAACCCTGCGGGACGCCGGAGATTACTGGAAGCGGGTGGGAGGGCTGATTATTAATGAAGACAGACTGAGAACGATGCGTGAGGAATTGTTTAATCCACGCGAAGATGTTTGGATCTAGGTTCAGCTGAGAGAGTTTGAGAAGCAAGCGTTGATGAGGTACTTTGTCGAAAGCCTTAGCAAAGTCTAGGAATATGGCATCAGTTTGTAGGTTAGTGTCAAGGTTGGCGTGAATGTCATGAAGAAAAATGGCTAGCTGAGTTTCGCAGGAAAAACCTTTCCGAAATCCATGCTGGGACGGATGGAAGAAGTGATTGGAATCTAGGAATTGTATGATTTGGCTGTAAATGGCATGTTCCATTAATTTGCAGGGTACACTTGTTAATGAAATAGGGCGATAATTAAGAGGTGAATCAGTAGTACCTGTTTTGTGGATGGGAACGACCTTCCCCACTTTCCAGTCGTCAGGTATGGTTCCTTCCGACAATGATTGCGTAAACAGTGCACAAAGGATACTGGAGCAAGCTAGTTTAGCGTTCTTTAAAATTTTTGAGTTTATATCATCTATGCCGGTAGCGGATGAGTTCTTTATTTTATCAATTATGCATGAAATTCCGCTACTGTTGAAAGTTATGGGTTCCATGGCTGTGGTGATAACAAGTGGTAGTGTAGAACAGGGCAATTCGGATTCGTCAGTAAAAACGGACGAAAAAGATGTGGTAAATGCGTTTGCACATTCGGTATCAGTCATTGTAACACCGGCATTGTTAGTGAGGGTGATAGCGCGCGTTTCTTTTGGGTTTATCACTTTCCAGAATTTTTGGGGGTTATCGATTATCATTTTTGGTAGGTCGACTTCGTAGAAGGAGCGCTTAGCTTTAACAATCGCGGCCAAGTACAAGTGTTCCACTTCATGGTATTTTACCCACGCATTTGGGTTTCCTTGTCGCTTCGCTGTACGAAATGCGCGTTTTTTCTTATTTTCGAGTCTTTTTAGTGTTTTGGTGAACCACGGCTTCTGATTACGCTTCCTAAAACTGCACGTCGGGATATATTTATTGGTTACGTCAGCTATTTTATGTTTGAAGAGTGTCCAGTTTTCATTTACACTTCTGCTATGAAAGGATGTTTCAAACATTGACAAGAAGTTATTTAATTCATTGCTGATTGCTTCGTAGTTTCCCTTGTCGTAGAGCATAATAGTTTTCCGGGAAGGTTCTTTTAATACAGATGTAAAGCTGAAAGTGGCATGAATTACTTTATGGTCGCTGATTTCGCGGAGGTACGTAAGGGATTCTAAGCTATCTGGATGAGTGGTCAGAATGAGGTCTAGAGTGTTAGCTGCTTCTCCTGCGACACGTGTTGGTGCAGATACTAATTGGCTCAAATTAAAATTAAGACAGACATCAAGGAATTCTCTCGACTCTTCCTGACTGACCATGACTGAGCACCTATGGCCATTCAGGGATTGCTTCCAACAACCTGCGCAGCCACCTAGTCTGCGATGCTAAGCCGATCTCCGGAAATCCACTGGACAAGCCCATTGCAGAGAAGTTAGGTTCCAATTATCAAGAACGTTTGATCCCAGATTAAAGTCTATTTCAGGTATTTAGCTCCTATGACTGACTAACACCCCTGTATAATTTCTTGGTTTCTACTCTGTGTAACAGTCAAGCAAGGAAACTGATAGAGTTGCAAAACATAGAGTTGCAAATCGTCAGCTGTTTTTATGCTAAACTTTAAAGTGGTGTTCTTTGTTTTATGATAACGAAGCGCCCGAAGCGCTCGTATCATCATCATCAGCCTGACGGCACCGAGTGCAGAGGAAATGCCTTTCTCATGTCTATCCAATTAAACCTGTCCTTTGCCAGCTGCGCCCACCTTATGCCTGCTCGCGCTGCTTTCCATTGCTCGCTACATTGTCGTTAACTTAAGCTGAACTCTTTTCGTTAGCCTCCACGTTTCTGCCCCGTAGGTGAGAACAGGTAAGATACAGCTGTTGTACACTTTTCTCTTGGGGGAAATTGGCAACCTGCCATTCATGATCTAAAAGAACTTGCCATATGTGCTTCACCCCATTGTTATCCTTCTAGTTATATTCCTCTCATGATGTGTATCAGCTGTCACCACCGGCCCTAAGTAGACAGTACTTTACCACTTCCAGCACCTCGGTGCCATTCTGAACTGCTGTTCTCCTGCTAGACTGATGAAAATTACTTTGGTTTTCTGCATGTTAATTTTAGACCCTGTACAGTGCAATGTCAGTGCACATTAAAGAACCCTAGGTGGTCGCAATTTCCGGAGCCCTTCACTACGGCGTCTCTCATAGCCTTAGTCGCTTTGGGACGTTAAACCCCCATAAACCATAAACCAACTTTTAGACCCATCGTTTTGCTCTGTCTTAGTCACTGGTGATGATTTGCAGTGTATATCCGCAGTGACTCAGCAAGACAATGTGATCAGCGAATCGCCGATTATTTAGCTATTCTCCATTAACTCTTATCCCGAACAGTTCCCAATCCAGGCCTCCGACAAAGGACAAAGCAATGACCTATGCAAAATAAAAATGATAGGTGTGATGTTACGATACCGGAAGAGGGCGGAATGGGTGAGAGAGCAAACGAGTGTTAATGACATCCTAGTCGAAATCTGAGGAAGAATTTGGCTCGGGCGGGTATGTATTCCGAACGCAACACATCCGCTGGTCCTTAAGGGTAACGGAGTGAATTTTAGGAAAAAGCTAGCGTAGCAGACGGCAGCAGTAAGTTAAATGGGCGGATGAGATTGATAACTTAGTGGGGATGCGCTGGCTGCCGCTCGCAAAAGGCAGGGTTAATGGAGGAGAGAAGCCTATACCGGCAGTGGGCGTAGTCAGGCTGATATTGACATAAATAGTGCTTGAGCCACGAAAAATTCTTGGGACGGCTTGGGATATCAAAACCGATCTCCTAATTAATTATCTAACGAGGGCACATAGATTGCAGCTTCGGCGGAGTGTCACATATATTAAGAAGCCTAAATTAAATTTTAAAGGAAAAAGGTGTGAAGAAGACAACGCGAATTAACCGAAGAATAAAGAAGAGGAAGAAGAAGCATTTGGTGAGGTGGAGGGAGATGATTGGTGGAGAAGCATTTGGTGAGGTGGAGAGAGATGTTTGGTGGAGAAGAGAAGACGACGATAAGGCATACGTGGACTAACACCGAGGCTATAAAAGGGCGAGTGAGAGCGATACCCGGGGGGGGGGGGGGGACAGCAGAGAAGCGGAGGCTCCGGCGGGTCAGGGACACAGCGGCTGGAAGAGAGCGACGCCAGCTACTGTTCCGGTGAGCTCGCGTTCTACAACATCGCATCGTGGACTTCCTGCTGTGCCTGAGACCGTTCCGGGGAGTCAACAGAGGACGCTACCACCTGCAACGCCAGAGGTGTCTCCAGCGCTGTTGTCACCCATCCGGGTGGTGCCCCCAACGCCAAGAATTCCGGCATCACCTCCACAGGCGCTTGGACCGGGAAGTTATACGACGCCGCCAGCAACGCCAGCCCAAGCACGCCGAACGCAGCCTTGACGCCGGATACTGGATCCATGCAACGCCGCAGCCACACCTAGCCAAACGTGAGCAAGAACGCCGAACGCTAGTAGTAGACGCTGATAGCACTGTGCCCGGGTCGTGTGTATTTAAAGACTATGTTTTGTGCAATTATTTTTGTTAGTTTTGTGTTCTAGTGTGTGCCACGTAGGGTGTATTAAATGTGCGTTTGTGTGGGTACACCCGTCGCCTAGTCCATTGTTTCGGTCCGAGTGTTCTCCGGAGAGATCCGTGACAAAGATAAGTGGCGAGCCTGTGCCAGGATACATATCCTTTCTTGCTTTGTCTCGGATTTTTCCGATCTCTCGACGGCAGAAAGTATGGACATGGCAAAAACGTTAGAGCTGGCGATCAAGCTAGGGTTAAGCAAGGAAGAGGCGATGCGTCTCTTTGAAGAGGAGAAAGAAGAGGCAAAAAGGCAGAGAGAGGAAAGGGCGCAAGCACGCGCAGACGCTCGTGAAGCAGAAGAACGCGAGGCGAAAAGAGCTCGCGAGGCGGAAGAGCGAGAAGAGAAAAGAGCTCGCGAGGCAGAGAGAAGAGCCCGCGAGGCAGAAGAACAGGAGAAAAGAAGGATAGAACGGGAGAAGGAGTTTATTTTGTGGGAAAGAGGCGCATGTCGCGGGAGGATATGAGCTGATCACGGAATATGATCAGCGTTCCTTAGCGGGTACAGAATCTCCTAGACCGGCCAGAGTTTGCCCAAGGAAGCTGATGGCTCCTTTTGATGACAAGAGAGATGATTTGGATACATATCAGCAGCGATTCGAGCGGATAGCTTTGGGGCAAGGCTGAGAGCACAGTGAATGGACCACGGCATTAAGCATGTGTTTAGTCGGAGAGGCACTGAATGTGTTTGGAAGGATGCCTGCTGCTGATTCCATGTTCTACGAGAAAGTCAAAAAGGCACTCCTCCAAAGATTCAGGCTTACGGCAGAGGGTTTTCGTGAGAGATTTCGCACCGCAAAACCTGAGGATTCGGAAACCGCCAAGCAGTTTTCCTGCAGGCTGACCCAACTCTTTTGATAGGTGGCTTGATATGTCAAACACAGAAAAGACTTTTGAAGGTGTGCGTGACAAGGTGGTCACAGAGCAATTTTTAGCGTGTTGCAGCTCAAAGCTGGCGCTATTCCTGAAGGAAAGAAAGTTGTGTTCGTTGGAAGAGTTTGCTGACACTGCTGACCAATTCCTCGAGGCTCAAGGGTTAAAAAACTTGAGTAAGGCAAAGGAGGAAACCCAAAAGACCTTAGAGACAGATTCGGCAAAACCAGGAGCATATGGCAGTGCACCTAAGGCGCCAGTTAGTTGTTTTCTCTGCAGCAAGGTGGGACACCGTGCAGCTGACTGTCGAACTAGTAGTGCTGCCCAAAAAACACAGATTGACTACTGATCCGGAGTTCCCGGGTTCGAACCCGACCGCGGCGGCTGCGTTTTTATGGAGGAAAAACGCTAAGGCGCCCGTGTGCTGTGCGATGTCAGTGCACGTTAAAGATCCCCAGGTGGTCGAAATTATTCCGGAGCCCTCCACTACGGCACCTATTCTTCCTTTCTTCTTTCACTCCCTCCTTTATCCCTTCCGTTACGGCGCGGTTCAGGTGTCCAAAGATATATGAGACAGATACTGCGCCATTACCTTTCCCAAAAAGAACCAATTATTATTATTATTGTCAAGGTTGTAAGAAAAGGAGTCATACTCTGGATGAGTGCCCATACAGAACGCAGGACCGAGCTGCATGCGTTGTCGACTCAAGGGTAGAACTTGTCACGCCACCCGAAGTTCCACAGCTGAAAGAAGAGCAAACGCCGCTGGAAAATGAGGCAGTGAGTGGAACACCCAAGTCGAAAGCAGCAATGCCAGTGGTGGTTGGGCAAATAGGGGACCGTCCTATATTGGTGCTTAGAGACAGCGCAGCTCACGCAGTCTTGGTTCGTAGAAGCCCGGTGAAGGACGAGGATCTTACAGGGGAAGCGTCGGCCGTCACTCTTGTAGATAGCACAGTAAGGTACCTTCCTGAAGCCAGGATCCTAGTGGTCACGACATATTATACTGGGCAGGTTGTGGCAAAATGCGTAGATCAACCCATCTACGATCTCATCTTGGGGAATATTACGCTTGCAAGAGGTGTCGAAGACCCCGATCCCGAGTGGAGGATGCTCGACGTTGAAGAAAATCCAAAGCAGGAAAGGCCTGCGACAGCTCAGCCGGATGCAGTCAGTTTTTCGTCGGCAGTGGAGACAAGAGCTCAAGCGACAGCCCGAGCAACGCAGCGTCCGCTCTCTGCTCCTGTTACGATGTGCCTGAGCGTAACACCGGGCGAAATTGCAATTAGGCAAAAGGAAGACCCGAGCTTGAAGGCTTGCTTCGAAAGAGTCGGGGAAAGAGTGAAAAAAAAGAAGAGTCGGACGTCATTCGAATATCAATTGGTAAATGATCTTCTGCACAGGGAATGCATATTTAGTTCAGGAAGGCGGGTCCAACAGCTTGTGTTACCGAGAGATATGCGAGAGACCGTGTTGCGCTTAGGTCACGACGCCATTATGGCCGGACACCAGGGTGTTCAAAAAACGGTGTCTAGGATCACCGAGGAGTTCTTTTGGCCGGGTGTTCAGATTGCCGTTAAGCGCTTTGTTCGCTCATGTGATGTGTGCCAGCGCACAGTTCCGAAGGGAATAGTTGGTCCCGTACCTCTGGGCAAGATGCCAGCCATCGACCTACCGTTTCAGCGAGTTGCGATTGACATTGTGGGGCCAATCTCTCCAGTATCCGCCAAAGGCAATAGATATGTGCTTACTCTAGTTGACGTGGCCACTCGTTATCCTGACGCTATTCTACTGAGAACTATTGACAGTATCCAAGTGGCGGAGGGTCTCGTGGAAATGTTTTCGCGTTATGGGTTCCCGAGGGAAATTTTGAGTGACCGGGGCTCGAACTTCACATCGGAGCTAATGAAGGAGGTTAACCGCCTTTTGTCAGTAAGACAGTTACTGACGATGCCTTACCATCCCATGTGTAATGGGCTTGTAGAGCGGTTCAACGGCACTCTCAAAAATATGATCAAGAAAATATGCCAGGAGAGACCTACTGATTGGGATAGATATCTCCCAGCTCTTTTGTTCTCTTACCACGAAGTAGCACAAACGAGTCTTGGTTTCTCACCCTTCGAGATGTATGGGAGAACCGTTAGAAGTCCACATGCAATACTCAAGGAGCTTTGGGCTATTAAATAGATTGCATCAGATCTCAAGACAACTTACACATACGTGTTTTAGTTGCGGGATAGATTGAAGGAAACATGCAGGCTTGCACATCAAAGCCTGAAAAAGGCGCGTGAACACCACAAGGGATGTTATGAAAAGAAAGCCATTCACAGAAATATGAATCCGGGCGACAGGGTTCTTGTGTTGCTACCCATGGATCATAATAAGTTACTGATGCATTGAAAGGGCCCGTACCTTGTGACGGAGAAGAAAAATGACAGGGATTATGAGGTAGTGATAGATGGCACTAAGAGGGTTTTCCATGTTATTATTTTGAAGAAATATGAAGAACGAGGTCCCGTATGGCGGTACGCCCCCAGGGCAACTTGATCGGTAATGGCCGAGGAGACAGGTGATGCTGCCGAGGTGTCCACGTTCGGTGGGAAGAAACACGCAGGAGGGGATGAGGTACTGAAGAAGCCCAATTTGAGTGCAGACAGAGGATTACAGCCGTACTCCAAATCAAGAGGGAGACGTTTTGGGATGGGCCAAACTAAATTGAGGTCATATGTCACAAATTAGACTTGTATAGAGATAGAGCTAACTGGTCAGCTCTGGGTGTCTCTGGGATTTATCTTGTTGCTGTGTTAACTTATCCCTGGGATTTACCTTGTTGTTGTTGCTATTGTTGGTATTATGTGATTATAAAAGGGAGTGTGTTGTGGGCACGAACATGTTTATTAATGACTGTACGGACAGCGCCAGTGGTGTGTTAGTAGACAGTTTTAGCTGAGCGTACGCAAAGAGTTAGCGTACGCGAGGAGTTTGCGGGGACGGTAGTGCGCATGCGCAGAACGCAAGCGCAAGCCTTGCGTCTTGCGTACGGTAGCCTTGCGTACGGTAGCCAGCGGAGTTTGCGTTGCGGCGCTTGGGTGGCTTGCGTACGCTAACTTTGACAAGATGGCGGCGCCCTGCTCGCCCGCTTCGGAATAAATACATGTCGCCGCTGGATTCTTCGACGCAATAGCTCGCTCAAATGGTAGCGGTTCGCTTTTATTTCGCCTAATCTTGCCCACACGTAGTGGTATAAGCGATAACTAGCCCCTGTTTTTCAGATAATTTGGCGATCTTCAAGCTCCTAGGCCTAACTATATTCAGTGTGTTTTCCTCGTAGCAACGACACCTGGCGAAGCAGTTTTCTAACTTTTAGCCAGATCTTGCATTTTCTTCGGTTTGCATAGTTTTTCTTCTTGGAACAAAAAAGGCTCCCAATGCACTCACAGTAGTTATCAGTAATCACGGATGAAATTTTCTTCAACCGAGCGTTGATGTGGTTTGACTTCTTGTCACTAGATGGCGCCACGTGCGCCAGAGGGACGCTACGGCACGGTCAGCTAAAGCTATACTTCGGAGCGGACAGCGTAACGCACGCAGCGCCGTAGCTCTTTGGGTACGCTAGCACTTGCGTACGCACAGCTAAAACTGTCTAGTGTTCTGAAAACGCATTTTGGTGTGCTGTGTTAGTGGTGTGCGTTTGGTGCGTGCTGTACCTCTGCGGTGTGGTTTTTGCTGAGTTCAGAATCGCTCAGAAGATAGCCGGTTGGCTGGATGGCTAGGAGATGAGGGTGACGTGAGCAATTTTTCATGGAAAAACTCTTGAGAGAGGAGGCCCTTGTCACATATATTAAGGAGCCTAAATTGAACTTTAAAGGAAAAAGGTGTGAAGAAGACGACGCGAATTAATCGAAGAATAAAGAAAAGAAGAAGCATTCGGTGAGGTGGAGGGAGGTGATTTGTGGAGAAGCATTTGCTGAGGCGGAGAGATGATTGGTGGAGAAAAGAAGACGACGATAAGGCATACCTGGACTAACACCGAGGCTATAAAAGGGCGAGTGAGAGCGAGGCCGGGGGGGGGGGGGGGGGGGGACTGCAGAGAAGCAGAGGCTCAGGCGGGTCAGGGACACATCGGCTGGAAGAGAGCGACGCCGGCTACTGTTCCGGTGAGGTCGCGTTCTACGACGTCGCATCGAGGATTTCCTGCCGTGCCTGAGCCCATTCTAGGAGTCAACAGAGGACGCTTCCACCTGCTACGGCCAGGGGTGTCTCCAGCGTTGTTGCCGGGTCGTGCCCCCAACGCCAACAATTCCGGCATCACCTTCACGGGCGCTTGGACCGGGAGCTTATACGACGCAGCTAGCGACGCCGCCAGCAACGCAAGCCCAAGCACGCCGAACGCAGCCTTGACGCCGGATACTGGATCCATGCAACGCCGCAGCCACACCGAACCAAACGTGAGCAAGAACGCCGAACGCTAGTAGTAGACGCTTATTGCAGTGTGCCCGGGTCGTGTGTATTTATAGTCATTATGTTTTGTGTAATTAGTTTTGTTAGTTTTGTGTTCGGGTGTGTGTGCCATATAGGGTGTATTAAATGTGCGTTTGTGTGGGTACACCCGTCGCCTAGTCCATTCTTACGGTCCGAGTGATCTCCGGAGAGATCCGTGACACGGAGAGAGCAGCACAAGGAAAATGCTGCCGTTCTAGAGGCTGAGTGGATATGGTGCTCGGCTGCTGGTCCGAAAGACGGAGGATCGATTCGTGCGGCGGCAGTTCCATCTTGATGTCAGTGAAAACTAAAAAACCCTATGCGGTCGGGATTATTCGAAGCCCTCCACTGCGGCGTCACTCCTACGCTTAGTCGCTTAAGGACGCTCAACTCCGTAAACCGAAAGCAAACAAGAAGAGAAGCAGCAAGACCTAAAACGCCCTAAGCGCACGCCCTATCCATTTCACTGAAAAAAGGCTGTTTTTACAGGCCTTTGGTTTGCCTGCTAGTTGTTTGTAGTAGCTAACTATTATCGCCACCTGTTCTTTTGTCACGACAATTCTGATGATCGGCCATTGTTCTAATAGCCAACCATTCTGAGAGTCGGCTTTGCAGGACATGATCGTCGGTGCAATCTGACAATTTTTGACATTAAATTCAAATAACATCGGCGCTTCTTTTCTCATTTAATTGTCGTGACGCCAGACAGCTTCACAGAATATTGAAAGAAATGTTCATAGTAGCGCAACCATTTCATTTATACTAGAAGCTACGCTTCTTCATATAATCGAAGCATTCTCTTTCCAATAAAAATAATTGTAGGCTCACTTCAACACTTGCATTGTTGCACTCTGAATCGTTGTCTATTTTTGTCGCCAAAAAATTCCTGCGTTTGTGAAGATATTGGCCTTGCTGTTTATTACTCATGTTGCATGCAATAAATGATTTATTATTAGTAGCATAGCACACAACTGCAGAATACACGTGCAAAATAGTTTACCCGTTGATAACCAGCTTGGTGAAATCCCCGTAGCATGTAGCCTTCATGCAGGGATTATTGTATCGTGCTGATTGACCAATCTTCAGGTCCACAATACCGAGCTTGCAACCCTCTGCAGGAAACAGAACGCGGAAAAATTTGTCACAGCTTTTCCCTGCCCTTGAAGGAATCATTTGCTCACACTTAGTAAAAAAATTATAATTGAAAAAAAAAACATTGTGAAAGTAAATTCTCTATACAGAAGAAGAAGAGGTATTCGATATTGTTTTCTTCCTTACGGTATCTTCCTTCTTTTGCACTCAGGCACACGTTGGCACGTGGTCATAAAGAAGGATGAATGGAGAGAAACCAGTTGTGCGCTGTGTGGCAGTATTATAGCCGTATAATAGAAATGATTGGTTTGATCATAGAAGGTCTTTAACCGCTGGTCTTTAAGGGTAACGGAGTGGGTTCCAAGAGAAAGTAAGCGTAGCAGGGGGCGGCAGAAGGTTAGATGGGCGGATGAGATTAAGAAGTTTGCAGGCAAAGGGTGGATGCAGCTGGCAAAGGACAGGGTTAATTGGAGAGACATGGGAGAGGCCTTTGCCCTGCAGTGGGTGTAGTAAGGCTGATGATGATGATGATGATGATGATGATGATGAATAGAAATGAGGGAACGATGTCCCAATTTGAGCGGTCAAATGCAACATGCAGCGCCAGCATGTCGCTCATTGTGCAGTTTATACCTTCAGTCCTATGTTTTTTATGAGGGTGGTAGACCGTTGTAGAGCGGCGAACAATGCGGCGTTGGCGAAGAATTGCTGCGGTTGTGTCTGAGAGGATGGCACGGGCCCGGTCGCTTAGAAGTTTCTTAAGGAAACCAACACGCAGAACGAGATTATGGAGAATTAAAGAAGCGGACAGCAAGTAGGAGGTTTCGACTTAACAGGGAAGGTGATCTATTGCCGATATGACACAGCGGTGTCCGGCCGGAGTTCTTGGAATGCGTCCGTAGATATCGATACCAACGCGGTTGAATGTGCGCGTGCGGCAAGGCAAGGGCTGCATCGGAGGAGCTGCATGGCGAGGAGAGGTTGTGGGAAGTTTGAATCAATGACAGGAGTGAACGTATTGTCGAATAAAACGGTATATTTCCTGCCAGTAGAAGCCCAGTTGAAGGCGTGCGTAAGCCTTCACCACACCGTCGGGAGCACACTCGGAGTCGGCGTGGAAAGAGGCGCACACGTCGGAAAGGAGGTAACGGGGAATGGCAAGGAGCCATTTGCGCCCGTCGGAAAGAGAGTTACCGCAGTAAAGCAGGCTGTGCCGTATTGTAAAGGGGCGGGATTGACGGCAGAGAGTCCAGGCCGCAGGACGGGTAGATGGTGCAGATAGGTCATCGAGAGGGGAAGCCGTCCAGGAGCCCTGGCGTTTTTCGATATATATGGCAGCAATGTCTAGGGAAGAGGAATCACTGCTAGCGAGAAATGTGGAGTCGAAGTGTCCGCGCAGAGATGAGCGGTATTGCGCATCGCTATCGGAATGGTTACCACAAGATCGATAGACGTCTTCAATGTCGTATTCTTCTCAACGTAGCGCCCAACAAGCAAAACCACCAGAGGTGTGGCTGAGGGAAGACAACAAGCAGAGGGCATGGTGATAGTTTAGAACAGAGAATCAGCGACTATATATGCACGATAGAAGCTTTTGCAGTAGAGCAAATGATCGCCCAGCATTCTTTTTTTATTGCGGAATAATTCATTTTTCCTTTGTCACTGAGGGGCTGGCATATGAAGCAACTAGTTTGGCGAAGCCGCGTTTGCATTTGGGCTAGAAATGCGCCCAGGCTCACGCCGATGGCGCCAGAGAGGATATCAGTGTGTTGACTTGGGTGGAATAGGCGGAGCATCGGAGCAGACACAACAAGGCACCAAAGCGTGGAGAAGGCCGCATCCCAGACTGGTGTCCCAAATGAGAGGTGCGGACCGCCGGCAAGCAGTTGGGAGAGGAGACGGTATGGAAGCAAAATTGAACACCAAGTGGTGGAAATAAGAGCAAAGGCTTATGAACCTACGCAGCTCTTGCAGTGAACGGGGTTGACGGAACTCGATGGCTGCACGAAGTTGGGAAGGATCTGGAAACGACGTGGCTAAGATGGTAAGGCTCCGGACAGCCAAGCAATACCCCCTCAGCTTCAGTTGCCAGCCGGCGTCGGTAAAACATTGCAGGGACACGCTCGAGGCGTACGTGGTGAGAATAGTCGACCACATGATCCAGCTGACAGAGATACGTGAGCCACTTGACTCTGCTGAAAATTGTGGTCGTCATGCGCTCGAATACCGTGGCTTACAGGCAGTCGATGGCATTGTCAATATAGAGAAGTGGGTACGCATCCTTTCTCGCAATCTCGTCAATCTGGTTGAATCGGCGGTAATGAATGCAAAAGCGTTGTGTCCGTCCTTTTTCCTCACGAGAACAATGAGGTCAAGGGAAAGTGAGAAGGCTGTATGAGGCCGCGTTGAAGAATGTCGTCCGCTTCTTTGGTAATTACGTTGGGTTCAGTAGCCGACACGCGACACGAGAGCTGGCGCAAATGGACATGCTTGTCGGTGCCGATGCTGCGAGTGACGAAACATGTGCGGCTCAGACGACAAATCTGCGGCCCATGGAAGTGTCGAGGAAATCGTATGACGGACGGAAACGCACAAGAAATGTTACGAGCTGATTGCGGCGGGCTTACGAAGAGCTGGCATCGGTAGAACGGGAAAAAAACAGTCTTTTGTTTGGAGCAGCAGCAG
Organism: Amblyomma americanum; assembly: GCF_052857255.1. Classification (NCBI taxonomy): domain Eukaryota; kingdom Metazoa; phylum Arthropoda; class Arachnida; order Ixodida; family Ixodidae; genus Amblyomma; species Amblyomma americanum. The sequence continues at coordinate 47,165,495 of NC_135504.1, read as the reverse complement.
GCGAATCGATGGTGTCTGTTTGGAGAGAGGCACGGTGCTCAGAGACAGAGGATGTAAGAACGAGATCAATTTATTCTGTATGTCCCTGGCATTTGCCACAGAGAAGCATTAATGGGCAGAAAGGATTAGTAGCGTAAACTGCTCTCTGGCCATTGCAGACAAAAAGAATAGAGAATGCAAGAAGGAAACCGTGGCCTCGAGCAGCTGCATCAGTCGGATTGAAGAACACAATCGAATAAGAAAGCAGGTGAAAACGAGGGGCATAAGGGCTGTAGAGAGGCAGGGATGTCAGTATAGTCAGAATTATATCAGTATGCTCTGCACGTAACGAGGAGAAAAAGCATGTGGGCCCGAGCCAACAGTCAAAAGAAAAAACCCAGTGTCAGACCGCAGACCAGACAAAGTGCGGCGAATGCTTTCAAGGAGGGGTGTATAGTATCCCTATTTTCTGTGGGAAACAGTATAATGGTTCAACTGGAAGATGCCTAGACGGTCGGAAAAAGGGCACGCACAACTGCTATAAGGTAGCCCTGGTAGCATTCTAGTCTTGCACTGTAAAGAATGCAAAATGAACAAAACGCGAGAAAATATGACAAGTACGCATGTGTACCCGAGAAATGCATGAAGTACAAGTCCTGAAACGGAATGGCAGTAAGCAAACTCGGGAGCTCCTTGAAGCATGGGAGATGCTAAAAAGGAGAGCAGCGTGTTTGTTTGTCTTGAAAAGAAGCCGCTTTCTGCGCGAAGCCCAACGAAAACAGTGCAGGAGATACTGGCGAGAGAATGAAAAACCAGGAATTTCCCACAAAAAATTCATTTGACACTGCAACATCGTACATGTCTGTTTCCTCGTTCCTTTTTGTGTCGTTGTCATAACCTTTCTGCAGTATGAACCGATTTGCTTAGTTTGCAGCCCTTTTAAAGAAGTGACTCCTCGTTGGTCCTCGTTGAATTCTTAACAGTGATATTATCTGAAGTACACACGGTACAACATGAGTAATATATTCAATTCACCACGCGCCCGTCGCGGGAACTAAGAAGAGAGGTAGTAGTAAATAACCTGCAAGCGTGCTTTGCGCTAAAAACTTTTTTCGAGGAAGTGATGCACGTGAAACCAGCAATTTTTAATGTGAATGCTCTCCAACAAGCAGTGCTCGTGCCATTCTCTAGGATGCAGTATCCCTCATATCGCTAACTGTGATCTTATATGGTATTTCACGGACGCTAAAATGAAACATTTCTCAATGGTGTGCTCGCTGGCACGTGTTTCGCGGCTTTTGGGTATAATGGTTCCGGTGCCACTTGTACTTGTATCCTGAATTTGTAACGCAATGTCATTCGCTGAAAAAAAGGTTTTCTGGATATCTCTTGCGTTCATCTGACAAAGCTTTAGATTTCATTGTTGGGTTTTATAACAAATGTTGCGCTTTGTAATTTCACAATGCCAGCAAATGGTCCATAATAATAATAATAATAATAATAATAATAATAATAATAATAATAATAATAATAATAATAATAATAATAATAATAATAATAATAATAATAATAATAATAATAATAATAATAATAATAATAATAAATCTCTATTTTTCGGTGCCCAGGAACAACCCATAGGTCTTGGTGCTGGTACACCATTCACACGTACAAAATGTAAATTTATTTCACTACAAAGGAAGACACTCAGGGGAGGTAATGCAGCAGTCCAGGCGATAGAAAAAAAAGACACATAAACTAGGCGTGACAGCAAGCATGAAGCAAAAAAGCGAAAACAAGAAAACAGCGAGCCCAGCGGTAAATGAAAACAGCTAGAACAGGCAACAGACATATAAATAACTAATGAAATAATAAACAAAGAGAATGAACGACCAATAACAGCCAAGTACAGCATACAGCATATAATAATAATAATAATAATAATAATAATAATAATAATAATATTAATAATAATAATAATAATAATAATAATAATAATAATAATAATAATAGGTTTTGGGGGAATGGAAAAGGCGCAGTATCTGTCTCATATAATAAAATATCAAAAAATTTGCTTTTTCTAAGTGCAGGTATATGCAATTGATAAAAAAACAATTTTTTCTTCGAATGAAAAGAGTTGTCGGCGTTTGAAAGAAATGAAACACCTTAATAAGCTGTTACCTTCCCCAGTTTTCAGTGTATGCATGTCAGCTTTTTCTTATTAAAAAAGCAGATTTAATGCAAGTTTATGGTTTCTAAATGAATTTATTATGATATAGTTAGAGCTCCATACATTTATTCTATTTTACTTAAGAAATATGAAGTGCTCTCCGGACGAAGTTTACTATGCGCTAGGGATGTCTGGAGAACGCACAAGCCGTGTCTACGTCACAGTGCGTCCATCATTCCTATATGCAGAGAGAACATATGAGAGCCCCCAATAAGGCGGCCGAAGACCACAAATCAATGATTACGGCGCTTGTTCTCACGGCCTTAAAAATTTTGTTTTAAAAGTTTATCAGGAGTGACATCTCATTCCCCCTTGTCTAGACTTACTCGCTGTTGCAAAACTAGCAGAATTGAAGTTAAACTTCCTAGAGCGATTAGGCAACGGCACTGGGCAAAATATATGACTACTGATTAGGCTTCACTCTCAGTACATAGCCACTGGCCCTTTATACACCGCGACAAGGTCACACAAAACATCATTCATAAAAGAAAACTGGCCCTTCAAAGTTTTGTGAAGTTGGTCAGTTTACAAGTTGCAAGTCTCTCATTTAAATTGAAAAAAGAAAACACCGCAATCTTCGAAATGATGCATTAAGGTCTTGAAGTCCTACTTCAGCGCATTTTAGTTGTTTCCTGCGCTGTACCCAAATTCTGCAAACAAAATCCAATTTCCATCACATACAGTTGTCTTTGGGCTGGGAAGGAGAAAAATCAGCTGCACCTACGGGTACCTTGCAATGACAACGTCGGCATTAGTATCATATTTTTGCTTCCCTGAAAGGCAATAGGCCCCTTGTAATAGTAGTATCGTTTTTTTCAGCACCCGCGTAGAGAAAGGTTTTCTCCACGTCCTCTTTGCACTATGCCTGCGTTAACTCTTGTGCACCAGCGGAACGAAGCAATCTTTCTCGGTCAGTGATTCCAAAAGAAAGGTGCTGTCTATATTCAGCACAATCCACTGATAGAGGTGATCGGCTTTCTGCAACCTTTTTCGACAACCAGCATCGCTTATATGCTTCACTAATGCCCGTCGTTGCTGCTTCTATTTGAACGCAACTAACGAGTCTGTTGCAGGTAATTGGGAGTCACATATGAGTCCATATTTTTCCAATATATGTTACCATCAAATGAAATCAAGTTTATTCATTGAATATAAAGGGAAGGTACATAATGATTTACAGAAAGGTTCCCACTACCAATAAGCTGCACCAGGCATCAGATGAGTAATCTACATAAAAATATAATAAGAAAGTGCATTGAATAAATTGACGAATAATATTATGGTAGATATTTAGTACCTGATAAACAAAAAGCAGAAAAAAGTTTGGAACCGTGTTTCATACAGAAACTAAAATTAGAAAAAAACATTTAATACTTAAAATGTACTGAACATGCTTTCAGTGACCACGGCGAAGTAAAAGCATTTATTGATGGGATGTGAAACGTCACTTATCTAAATTACTATGTACTCTGGCCGGATAAAATGGATATTTCTCCCAAACTTAGTGGTAATTAGACATTCAGTATGCTTAGAGTAATTAACTTGTAAGATATTTGATAACTGAGACAAATAAAAGTACACAGCGAAATAGATAAAGAGTGATAACGAGATATGTCAAACTGATGTCTAGAAGCAAACTAATTTTACAATGCAAAGCGGTGTATGTGAGGATACGGGCGGTTTGATTTTCAATGTTTTGTATAAAAATATTTGACATTGATAAGCGCCAGACCAAGGTGAAATGCAATGTGTGAGACTGCAACCAATAAAATGAAAGAGAGGTAATTTTGAGTTATGCAAAAACATTTTTCAGATTCTCCTGAAATATGTTTGAAAATGCATGGATTAAGGTACTTCCAGCATTTTAATTTCTGGTACACACTGGGTCCTTGAACTGCATGATAGATGTAGTATACAATTTCTAGCAAAATGTCTCCTGGTTATTGAATTGTAATTTACTGAAGCTTTTGCTATCGGGCTTTCGTTTAGTGTTGCGAACCCGTAAATATATATTTTTCTACTTTGCTGTTAGTCTCTATATCTAATGGCACTCCTTTGTCGCCTTTTCGTACTTACATCTAAAATTTTCCTACGGCTTATTTTTATCATATTGCACCTAAAGATCATTTTGTAGGTCTTTGTTAGCGCCTAGTTTGCATGTGATAGGTTATGATTAAAATTTAATGTTTTGACTTTTTTAACATACGCTTCTAAGAGACCTTTCGAAAATGTTACATAACAGCCTTCAAATCCTCTAATGCTTGACAACGCGTATATACCGGTAGTATTGCGACTTCACGCGATTGCGAATAGAAAAAACTTATTTTCATCTTCAACTACATGAAGATCGCGTTGCCTTTTTCAATTTACCTCGTGAGGTTTTATGGAGCTTAGTGTTCCAAGACAACTTGGGCTATGAGGGACCACTTTTGATCGCGTGTGTTACGGCAAGTCAAGGTTCTAGGAATTTTGACATACTTCCTGTTGGCGGTTTGTATATGGTTATTTACCCTTGAAGCACGAACTGTGAATTGTACAGATTATGCACCGGTCTACATTTCGCTCTCTCTGTGCCTTCTAAATCTGTTGTCCAGTTTGGTACACGCAGAATTTAATCAGTGACAATGCTTCACTCGCGCATGTCATTAGCTTTAAGGAAGTAAGTGTAACGCATAATTAGTCCTTCACAACGTCACTACTAAATTCAGGCGAAATTAGTCTTCCACCTTACTGTGGCACGCAGTACAGACGTTTCATTCACTCATTCAAACTGAGCTAACCACAAAGAAGATTGCGGAGCTGTAATCATAGACTTCATTCTGTTAAATCACTTCGTCCAATGGTCTAGGGCCGAGCTTTATATAAATTATACATGAATGGTGAATGGCATAAGCGGCACTGGGACTTGCCTGTGACACCTGTGAAAGTAGAAAGCAGCGCACTACAACTAGGTGTTCTCTGTTGTTTTCGTTCTTCGAGATGTCGTGTATTTTCTATGGGGACCGTGATATCCTGCGTTTGAGGTCACGCTTCTTGCGTTCGCAGTTGTTTCCACAATGCGCTTGACATCAAAAAAGAAGATAGCAGGAAAGCTTCACATTCAGTGTATTCGTTTTGGCCTAACGTTGGCTCATAACGTCTGCGAACGAACACCACTGCAATTTATAGAGGATGAATATTTCATATCTGAGAATTACATAGGTCAAAGTTCATATTTTGCTTCCGCTTGAAAAAAAACTTCAGCCAGCCGATGATATGGGACTTGTACTTTATGGCATGAATATCTGCACTTTTACACTTGAGTTCTGCAAAAAATGAATGATTTGTGCTCACCCTCTTATATTTAGTAATTGTTAAAAATGTAAAAAGAAAATTTCTCAGGTTTAAAGGAACAATTGCATCACACTTTCAGTGGGTCTGTCGCTCCCTATGAACTCTGTGCTCACTAAGTTTCTTGCTGCCTTTGTGCCACCAATGTCATGGTGTTTATCATTAGAAAATTTGTTTTCTTTTCGGCAGATCTGTGTTGGTAGTGCATTCTTTATTCTGAGCATAATCTAACGGAGCCATATGTAGACATATCCATTCGATATTTGCGCTCATGGTCTATAGAAACAATGTAAAGGAGTGCGTTTCTAATTTCACCCAGTGCCATTGTATTGTAGTGCCTCTGCATTGAAACAGTTTATGCCCATCGCGCCTTCGCAATATTTAGTGCAAGTTGCGCACATTTTTCATACGTGTGTCTAGCCATCAGCATACTGACTCGCTGTCAATCAATGCTGCAGGTGTATAAAGCTGGAGAAAGCTAGTCATTTGATTTGGGTTTTTAATGAAAGCGAGAAAATATTAAAAGACGTAGGTTCCGTGAATACAGGCTGTTTAAGTCTTAAATAAAAGCAATCGTTTTATAATTACCACCGGTGCTTCAGCGCTAATGTTTGTTTCCCACACGTGCTCGTTCATCGACCACCACTTCTCTCCAGTGTGCCATTCAAGGCCAGCTGTGACATCGGCGCTAATACTCTCCTCGGGAGGCGCGTTTTGCAGCAACCACTGCAGACGGACCGTTCTTCAGTCCTCCAGACTACCAATACTCTCCATCCTCCTTCCACAGTAATCAATCTTATGATGACTCCCGCGGCAGTCACACTCCAGTTCGTTTCTCACAGTTGCCATGCTGTTCTTGTTGTTTGGCTCACAAATTAGCACTGCATGCTCTTATTTCACCACGTTAACACGCTTCTTCTCTTTTCCACAGTAACAAACCTCGGAATGATCCTCGAGGCAACCACCCTATGGTCGCGTCTTTTTACGCTCTCGCCGTACCCTAAGGTAAGCACCTTCTGCCGTAAGGTAAGCCCCTTCTGCGGTTATATTCGTTCACTCTCTCTGTACTCTCTTCCTGCCTTGGTAGCCATCCTCCGGATGGTTCCCGTAGTAGGCACCTAACAGCTGTACAGTCGTACGCTCCCGCAATAATCTCTTTCTTGCATGATAACCACCGTCCAAGTAGTTCCGTTGCAACCTCTCTTTGGTTACGCATTCCCACGCTCACGGCATAACCTCGGTCCTCTTGTCACATCAGACATGCATCGGTTAGGGATTCTCTATACTCATGCCACACATTCCTCCTTCAACGGTGACCACCGTCAGGATGATTTCGAGTTTAACCCCGCTTCCCGTGCGCATTCCTCTGTGCTTGTCTTAGTTACACCCGCTACCACTACTACACTGACATGAAACCCAAAAACGGGTGCTTTAGAGCAGTTCTTCTAACTAATCGTAAACAAATTGTGGCGTGAAAATACTCGTACGCACTCACTCAATACAAAGCTTATGCTCGCTACCGTTCTGTCACATAAACACGACGTTGAGATTTCCAGTCTGAGCCAATGCTAAAAGTCAAATTTTTGCTAGGATCTCATCTCTGGCTGGCGGGAAATCAGATTTTTTTATTAATTTCATTCAGCCACTCCAATCACCGCGAGATACCGATTTTTGTCTTTTATGGCGTAAAAGAAAAATAGATATCAGGATGAGAACACATTGCTGTATTTTGTTTTTCAAATTGACGTTGCAGAAAAAGTTTTCAGATGAGGGAAGAAAAACACGGTCTATTTACGGAAGAAAGCTGCCTAGCGAGCTCAGCGCAGTCAACGCAGCTCAACTTTAGATAGCCGTAAGTGACGAGGAAAATATTTGTGAGATGAAACGTGTCTGTGTGATGAGGCGTCATTGACTAATCAGCACTAAGAGGATGGGCGGCTTCATGCTCCGAGACAGTGCGTACGTTCATGATTCGAGATGGTACGGCGCCGTACCGTCTCGAGTCAACTCGAATTGTTTGTTGCTCCACTTTGGCGCATGAGCGTTTGCATACTCTAAACTACAAGCAATTTCAAGAATTTTAACGCTGTATGAATATCCTTTAGGGCGCACAAACGCAGGCGCAACGATGATTGCAGTAAAAGTGGCACCATAAGGTATTCAGAAGCGGAGCCATTTCTATTAGGAAACCGATCTTTCTCCTCAGTGGTAGTATTTGCGAAGTTTCAGACAAAATAAAAAAACGACAAAGACATATAGGCTCTGCCTGAAGGACACATCGCGGTAGCCTTAATTGGTTAATGCCTATATGTGTAAAATTTATAATCCTCCACTTCACATTAATACTTAACATGGAGTACTCTTACCACTCCTGGCGCATTGTTGCAGCGGTTAAGTAATGCACCGCTTACCGGAGCGCCCAGCCACTAACGGGACTTCTGAGACACAGGTTGTGGTTCCGGAGCAACCTCGCTACCACTTATTAAATTAAATGCCACCGAACACGCTCCGTTGTTGTCTGACAATCAGATGAGCAACTTTACGTGGCATAGGTGGTCGGCTTGCCAGCAGGGCAGCATCTAAAAGAATTTTTTTGTGGATATTTGGCTCGCGGCCAACGACGCCGCCTTTTCTGCGTTTCGGGAGCTTTAACGCTATTGAGTTAAAATAGGGCAAGATAGTCGCCCATCGATTTATTCATTGGCAAGAGAAGGAAAAGCAGGAGTTCCACTTGCAGTTTATAGCCGGCTGATACACGGAAAAGGAGAATAACGCTGGCGAGTTAATAACGATGCGATACTTTCCGCTTTCTGATCCTTCTTGAGGTCTTCGAGCAACAGCTAGGAAAGCGTACGCTTTGTGTTACGGCACCATGCGGTTTATCTGTGCCGCTGCTTTTGCTTCTGTCATTTCACCTAACCTGGAGTTGTCGAAAACAGCTCACTTGAAAACAACTGAAGTAGAGATATGTTCCCGGTTGTGCTACGTTGCTCTGATGCGCCGTTCTTCGCAATCTTATCGGTACTGTTCCAAACAGCGTGCTAAATGACAGCAGACAGGTTCTTTCAGCTTAGATAACACCCTTCCTGACATCTTTATATTTATCCTTCCTGTTGTCCGAGGTGGCTATTTTTAACTTTGAATATGCGGCTTCCACCCCTGTTTGCTTGAAATTTTCATATTTGGGCGCAACAACTGCTTTTCAATAATATGCGGAGGCTGCTTAGAGGAGATATACATACTAAGCGTTTCTCTAAAACGAAAGGAATTTATTTGCAAAGAGACGAAGAAATGTTTGTTATTCGGTAGCAAGGACATCTTGCCTTTAACTTAAAGACTGATTGGTGCCAGTGCTGGGGTTATGATTATGCACATGCGCGACTACTGTGGACTGTGGACTACTTTCGCATCCTTACATTGGATGCTAAACGCGCAGTAAGAGCGCGAATGCGCCACAGTGCACTACTGCGTTCTTAGGCGAGCAGTTAGAAATCTGCGATTCTCAATGCTGATCTCTTTTCGGCGTATCAGGTTGTAACTGTTGTTTTTAACGGACGCTTATGCGTATTTTTTTAAACGGGTTTTGCTTATGCAAACAGTGATGATTTATTGTTTTAGTACAAGAAAATACGGAAATATTTTTCTTCACTCGCCAATCGCAGTTCTGATTGCATTTCAATTGAGGCTTACTACTGTTTCATTTATATTAGCAATCGCTTCTTCTATTCTCTGAGCCATTCTAAGGACGCCGTCTTTCTCCTTTCCCCTAGAAATGGAGAGTAGGTTAGGAGCGATGTGAGGAGAATTAAACTTCGGCAGGTGGAGGGAGGCAAATCATCCTAAAGATCACCTGCCGTGGTTGGCAGGTAAAGGATACACAGAGATACCGCCGTCTACGCCAGTTATTCTTAGCTCTTTTTTTATGAGCCGTTCTTAGTCGGCGTCTCTCTTCTTTTCCCTACAGCTGTAGCGAGGGGGATTACATCGGTGAAGGAGGCGGTGGACAGATATTAGTTTGAGAAGAAAAAATATTGAAAAACTAATTGCCCGGCCCACACCGCCAGTTGGCACAACGGGATAGACATGGCGACAGTTGGCAGATGCTGAGACGTAAACCCCCTTAACGCCTCCTGTCACGGTTGCCAGTTGGAGGCTGAAGTCAGCCACCACCGCGGAAACCCCAAGATTTGCGTCTTCATAGAACTCCGAATCATAAAATTTACTGAACTCTTAAAACCCTTTTCAAGGTACTGAGGGAAGGGGGGGAGGGGGAGGGGGGGCGGCGAAGTAGGTGGAAGCGTACATGGAGAAAAAATTAAGGAAGCTGAAACAAAGAATAATAAAAATCCACTTTAAATATATAATATATATATAACATATAATCATGGGGTAGAAGAGCCTTATGTCTAAATACTGGAATATATATGTAGCAACTGCACAGCTACTATAGTCCTCCATAAAGTCAGCAATAAAATTCCAATAATGAAGGGCGTCAGGCAAGGAGACACGATCTCGCCAATGCTATTCACCGCCTGTTCACAGGAGGTATTTCGAGGCATTAATTGGGAACAGTTGAGAATAACAGTAAACGGAGAATTCCTAAATAACCTGCGATTTGTTTATGAAATTGCCATGCTGAGTCACTCAGGAGGTGAAATGGAAATCATGATGAATGAGTTAGACAGGCAGAGCAGAACGCTGGGTCTAAAAATTAACATGCAGGAAACTAAGCTAATCTTCAACAGTCTAGCAAGGGAACAGCAGTTCACAATTGGCAGCGAGAGCCCGGAAATTGTAAAGCAATATGTCTATTTAGGGCAGGCAGTCACAGCTGATCCGGATCATGATAGGGAAATAACTAGAATGACAAAAATGCGGCGCAGCGTATATGGCAGGTTCTCTCACACCATGAGTGGCAGTTTACAAATTTCCCTCAAGAGAAAAGTGTACAACAGCTGTATTATACCGGTACCCACCTACGGGCACGGAGGAGGACTATATAGGAGTGGAAACTCCGCTGTTTTTGGCGACCAGAAAAGGGCACTAGATCGCGGAGCCACTATCATGCTGGCGGCGCCTGGCGGCCTGGAAAGAAATTACTGCCGTTTCGGTTTCCAAGACAACCGGTCGAGCGTGTTGCTCCCGTTCGGCCGCGCGCGCCTGACTTCTATTAAGGGCACTTTCGCGTGCTTTTTTACCGCTCGTAGCCCGAAGAGCAACTGGTGCTACACCTCAGCCATTTGAGCACAGTAAAAAATAAAACGCGTTCTTTTCCATGACCGCTATAAGATGATCTGTAGCTTTTGATTGCACGCAGGGCTATTGTTTGACACCCACGCGATGACTTTGATTGGATGGGTATAAGCGCTGCAGGCATTCGTCGAAGGCAAACATGCCTTCACGTTCGTTGAGTATGTGACCACGCTAAGTTTCATCTGCTGGAGGAGAACGCGGGCGAAGTACGTCGCAGGGTTTATGACTACAAGTTAGCCGAGAAGGCAACAAGCGGCTACAACTTCTCACCTCTTTCACCTTCTCCCTGCAACACATCTAAGCGCTGTTGCAATTTCGAACAAAACACCTGCGTCCCATCTTAGTCTAGCAAATTACGAATGAGGCCGCACTGCGCGTAGCAGCGCTGTTAGTATTAGGGCCCTCCAACAGACACCGACAAGAACTGTTGCTGTTCGACTTAAGGGCGCAGAAATACAACGTCATCGCGTGCCCGCTGAAGCAAACACCCATGTCGTCTGCTTGTCGTCTGCTTTATGCGCGCGCCGCCGGAGAGCGCGCCGGAGCCGCCTGCCCGGGCGCTGCATTTTTTTTTTTTCGCTGCGGCTTCTACGAGGCGCCGCATGGCGCCGCCACTGCATACGACCCCGTCGGTGCATACAATTGTGACTATCTGGTCGCCTGCGCTCGATCGCGCTGACGGGAGTTTCTCATTGCCTACGGGGCAGAAACATGGAGGCTAACGAAAATAGTTAAGCTTCAGTTAAGAACAACGGAGTGAGTCATGGAAAGAAAAATGAAAGGTGTAACTTTAAGAGACCGGAAGCGGGCAGAGTGGGTGAGGGAGCAAACCCGGGTTAATGACATTCTAGTCGAAATCAAGAAGAATAAATGGGCTTGGGCAGGGCATGTAATGCGAAGGCAAAATAACCTTTGGTCCTTAATGGTGACGTAGTGGATTCCAAGAAAGTAAGAGTAACAGGGGGTGGCACAAGGTTAAGTGTAGTCTAACGTTCGACGGAATACCGTCTGGTCAGGATGAAGCATAATAACAGAGTGAAGTTTGGGTCACTGACCAAGTCAACAACAAACGAAAATGACGTTTCAGGTCCCGTACGGGACCCTTGTTCACAATAAGACTGTCAAAGAAGAAGGCGGGATTATATAGTCTTCAGGATTGTTCCTAATCTTGTTGCGTAGATATGATGACGAGAGCCTTGATTCCTGTTTCAAAGTATCTTTCGTCGTCTGGATGACTAATGATTCTAGATGCAGTCTTTTCAAATTATTCCTTTCTGTGGCTACAATCTCCGCCTCGTCCCAGGCTATCTCGTGGCCCGTGGTCTGCACGTGCTCGGCGATAGCGTTCTTTTATGCGCGATGGTTCCTTACGTCGCCTTGATGATATTTCATTCGTCGCTAGAAGTTCCCGGTTTAGCCGATATAGACAGATGTGGAGTCATTGCAAGGAACTTTGTAAACCACAGCAGGAAATTTGGCGCGTTGCAGGAGGTCCTTTACGTTCACAAGTTCGGCACGTAGCTTGCTTGTTGGCACGTGGGCTATGTGCACTCCGTGCTTCCTGAAGATTCGGCAAAGGGTTTCACTGACTCCAGGTACATAAGGAACTGCAGCACGCTTCATGGTTTTTGCGGTTCCATCTCGTTGTCCCCTCGTGCGTTGCAAGTTTTTTGACATATTGTTCACAAGGTTCCTGGGGTAACCGCTTCGCTCGAGATCCTTTTTATCACCTTAAGTTCGTTGCTGAAGCTTTCCGGGTCTGCGCAGACATTTCTTGCACGGTTCAGTAGTGACGAGATAACTGATCGCTTGTGAGCCAAGGGGTGGGACGATTCAAAGTCGAGATATCGTGCGGAGTGCGTCGGCTTTCGGAACACGCTAAAACTTAAGCGGCACGCGGCACGCTTGACGTTGATGTCCAAAAACGGGATGCTGCCATTCATTTCCTCTTCCACGGTAAAATTTATAGATTGCTCCGTGGCATTGAGATGGTCAAGGAAGCTTTGTAGATTCTGCTTGTTCATTAGTCATCCAGACGACGAAAGATACTTAGAACAGAAATCAAGGCTCTCTTCATCATATCTACGCAAAAAGATTAGGAACAATCCTGAAGACTATATAATCCCGCCTTCTTCTTTGACAGTCTTATTGTGAACAAGGGTCCCGTACGGGACCCGAACCGTTATTTTTGTTTGTTGTTGACTTGGTCAGTGACCCAAACTTCACCCTGTTATTAAGGTTAAGTGTGTGTGTGGATGAGATGAAGTTTGCAGGCAATAGATGGATTCAGCTGCAAAGGACAGGGTTAATTGGAGAGACATGGGAGATGCCTTTGCCCTGCAGTGGGTGTAGTAAGGCTGATGATGATGATGATGATACGTAATACTATCGCATTCTTTCAATTACTTGTCAATCTGGTACCCTTTAAAACTTCTGAGGAAATCGGCCATTTAGTTTGAAATATGGGTAATTTTCATGCGGTTAGTTTCATTACTGCGTTGTGTTTGGTTCGAACATTTCGAGGGATTTTCTCATGGAGCTGAGGTTCAGTGAGCGCGAGAGAGCTGTTGTTATTTATTTTTCCCGGAGGCGCTTAAATAGGTCTATATTTCTATTCGATGCCGGATTGTTTTTCTAAGCCTGATGTCCCCGCGGGGAGGGGCCGTTTGCTCAGAGGTCTCTCTGAACACCTAAGGACTCAGGTTCTGCTCGAGAAGGATAGCAATTTTCTTTCACTCCTGGTCCAGCGAAATGGAGCGATAACTTTATCGTCCCCGTTCCAGCTAAAGCGGAGGTTATTGCAGGTTTAGATAGCTTAGTTATTTCAGAAACACAACCACGTAGGTGACGCAAAGTATAGGCATTGAGCACTTAACGATCCACTTGAATATTACGATAATCGTTCAAAAGGCGATCGCTATTGTCGCGAGCTGAGTTCAGTAAACATTTGATTGATGTCTGCGGCCTTTCCACCACAAAGCTGGCGTCATGTGCTTACTTTTAACAGTGGTAGCTCTTACTACCTACGTCTGTCAAGGATGCGTATACCTGCAACGAAGGTCAAATTAACCGAAAAAAATTTCCACGTGACGCCACTGCATCACATACCAACAGTGGGCGTGTAGAGCCTCGATGTATATATGCCAGTATACCGCCCATTGAAGTGGGGCCCCCCTGGGACCACCATTTCCATAAAATTTGAGGGCCACTAGTTTAGCGAAAAATGTTCGAAGTGGTGTCAAATGACTTGGCATGTTCCTGAAGATAAACATACCAACTGTGATGAAACCCAAAGTAGGTGTTGCATACGCAACGATGACCTTTACGCCCGCAAACCGTGCATTCTGAGGATCCTTAGACGAGCATTAAGGCCGAACCGTTTGTCGTAGGGGGTTTCGGATTGTGTCAAACGATTCGTCCCGTATTGATGCACATGCTTATAAAATATATTATTTGATATAACGAGAAAATATACCAGATATAGCAAACGGGGCTGTAATTCGCCATAGCAATGCAAATTCTATGAGGTAGATGGCGCTCTTTGTGCCTAAGAATGGATGTTTCCGGAAAGGAAACATCCGCGGATGTTTGGATCTGGTCTTCTTCCCGTTTTCTGAGCACACCTATGTAAACACTTGAAGCTCCCGTAGCCAAAGGCGTAACAGAGGCAGTGTTGGCGGAGTCTTTTTGGTTACATGCGGTTTTGAACCAATAGGAAGTATATGTCCGTTCGATTGATTTAACGCCATTTAGGTAATGGTCGGCGAAACAGGGACATGGTAAACAAGGTGACGAGGGTTATCTTTGAAGGATAACGGCATGGCGAGATCTAATAAATGCGTAGCTGGTGGTGCGTGGTTGCAAAATTAGTACGCTGGAGGACAGGTTGCATTGCGAGGACAAGTCGGGTGTATGGAGAAAACGAAAAATGAGAAACCATAGGGTGGTGGCCAGAAGAACCGCCGGGAGTGTGCAGTTACCAACGAAGCGAGAGGAGGTTCGCTAGTAGGGATATAGGGGGAGGATATACCGAAAGCGAAGGAAAGCACAAAGAAATGGCGGTTAGCATGCGTGGGTTGGCACAAGAAATAGCTGTCTTCGCCCCGTTTATTCGCGGCTGACACAAGTTACATTGCCGACCCCGCTCCGTGATCGCGCGCCGTACCGAGCACGCGCCAACCAGGGGGAGGGGGGGGGGCTAGTTTTTTTATAGCAAAGGAACAACGCGGGCTGACTCAGTGTGACATTTATTGGTACACCAACAATAATGCCTGAAAGCAGCGAATTGCGATAAGGAATCGAGGCCGTCCGACACACCAGCAAAGTTACAAGCGAACGTCCACTCTGTCTAGGGCAGAGACACTCCGGGGCCTGCTGAGACGTGCTCGCGGAATTCGTTTCCGCCATTCCTGATCCAGCGGCAGAGGGCAGAGCCGAAACGTCTCCGCGCAACAAGTTCCTGAGGCCCAAGAGTCCTAGAGTTGTTTCACGTGCCAGCAGCAATCACGCTGTCACTGCGACACAAACACCATCCCTAGTTAGTAGTTAAGGCAAATAGAGAGGGCACAGCGCGACGAAGAAAAACGAAGAGGGCGAGGCGAGGCGATAACCACACGTAGAAGTGGTAGTAGTGCGGTTAGCCTAGAATATTGTTGAGAGTGAAACGAGAGCGGAGAGATTGGCAGCCAGAGTGTGGTTGTCTTGAAACATCCTGGTTGGTGGTTGCCGTGGAAGGTTGAGAAATAGTATTGCGCGAGTGGAGGAAGTAGCACGCTCTGTCTGCAGCGGGTGATGCTACGGGCGCCGCCTCACTTGTGGCCCGGTGGAATAGTGAGGATTTCTAGTCTAAGAAGAAATATTTGTTAAAACTAAAAAGAAAGTTCTATAACTAAGCGTATATAGGCACACCAGACTGAAAAGAAAAGGATTTTAAAATATCGCGATTTGACGACGCTTCCAGAGATACACCTGGATATCACTGTGCACGCCGGTAACTATACTCTGAGCTTTTGTGTTTATACAGCTCACAATATATACTTTTGTACCATATCTTGCTTCGAGCCTAGTACCGGATTGTAGTATATGCTTGAAATACTGTGCACTAAAACAACGTACCGTATTGTAAGAAAATTTGTGTAACCGTTAAAAGGACACAGAGGCTCACGAATGGGACCTGTTACGAAAATAAAGGCAGGACGTTGTGGCTTAAACATTGACCACCAAATCGATCTTAAAAGAGCAGCTACCAACTGTTACAACGTTCAATAAAGTAAAGGCGTGTCTCGTGTGCCATAAAAACTAAGACATCGGCGGCGTGCCACAGTGCAGGACAAATATTTATTGAAGAATTTTGCGGTAATCAATATTTTCTTATAATTAAACTCTTCGCGGCAAACGGCCTCTATGTGATTGGGACCTGAATAAATGGTTATATGAACGCAGCGCTCTACTTATCAATGTCCTTATTTTATTACTTACGGTGATCAATGTGGTCGCCATCTTCTGCATACCAGAAGGTTGCACCGATGATAACAAATGTGATCAATGCCATTGCCCACACAGATATTTTCGCCATTTTTCTTTGCTTCCACTAATGACGCTGTAAACAAAACAAAATTATAAACAGCTGCTTCATTTCATTGAATATCCTCACGACGCTATCTTTCAAGGTAAGCTCGGTTTTGATTTTTTCAATGTATAATAGCTGGGGCGTAGCCGACCGTAACCTGCTTTACGTGCACTTCCCAATTATTTTCCTCAGTATTGCTTCTAAAAGCACTCACTGCCGCTACTACATTCATTTACTTTTTGGCATCTCAGCACTTTCGTCTTCCACCTGAAAATAATTTACACTTTAAAATACGTGGCTAAGCCAACACGTTTTTATTATATTCATTCAGAAGTTTTCTTTACAATCAAATGGTTTGAAGAAGCCACACATTTATTACTATCCTTAAATGTATTTACAGTATAAGTCAAGTAAAGCTGGGGATTTATAAAAGAATTACAATCCTTGGGCTCTTTTATGCACACAAACTTTTTCACTTTTGCATTTTTGCTGCTTCTTTAAAACGGTATCCTTAGTGAATTTATAATGTAAAAAATCTTAAATATATCTAGCTTTAAGATCAATCGCTTGAAATATAAGGGGATTAATATTCAAAAATACAGCGCTGAGTGGAATCTCGTAAAGTGTATTTGGATTAGGCAAATACTCTGAGTAGAGATAAAGTTCTCCACTTATGTTCCTTGTAGCTCTCAGTGTATAAAATTGTTTACATAAACTGTTGTCAGTGTTACAACATTAATAGTTTGCATTATATTGCATAACACAAATTATCCTTGCGTTTTCGTAAAAAAGAAGGGAACATTGTACGGATTATGGAGGCCAGTATATTAGCTCGTTTTTTATTCTTTCCCAGGACATGATACACTGCGGGAAAAACGGTACAAAAGCTCCACATTGTGTCAATATAGTGAAGAGAAAGCTCGATAATTTTCTGCATTCTTGAGAATTCTGAAGTAGTGAAGGGTAAAAGAAGCATACGAATACGAAATTATTCAGCGCAAAGGATTATAGTCAATTTTGAAGAGCAGTATCAAATGTGTATATGTATCCCTTCTTTGTGTTTAGCTCTTCGGCTGCTGAATTGACCCGGTGGATGACATTGCGTGCAGAGACAGGCGAACTGCGCTACAGGTTGCAGTTGAAAATGTTTTGGGAGCTAGCCACTTTAAGAAAAAACAAGAGTGCGTTTAGTTTCATTGGGCGCAATGACTATGTATGGATTAACGACAGATTTTCCTGCAACTTATATATACCAAGGACAAGCAGAGAGAGTATTACTCCAATAACAATGTTGGTAGTGGCAAGCAGTATGAATATTTTGGTTTTCGCACACGCTCTTATTGCAACCAGACCGGTCAGCTACTAGTCAGAAAGAATAAGCTATAGTGAACTCAAGTACGAGTTCAAGTATGAAATAAAGTAAGAAATCAAGTACGAGCAGATTCCAGAAGCGGTAGCGCTCAAAGATGTCGAGGCGTCAGGGATCTATTCAAGGAGTGAAACTAGCATTACATAAATGCTTGCGTTTGCCGCACCGATGTTTGGATAATATCACTTCGGGTCTAAATCTTTCTCGTAGCATCTTCCCAGTATCCAAGAATATGCGCGCTATAGTCTCCAGGGAGAGATACATGAAGAGAGGTATTCATTAGCAGTGTGCTGCAGTGATGTGGCATCGAGAGAAAATATTTTGATTCCCTCCGTCATTCAACAGTAAGTGAGTTTCTATAATTTTAAATAGCTTGTTCATACCGCCATGCCACAGTGTAAGAAGGCATAACATGCTCGTAATCTGTGAGTGAATCTCTAGCTAAAACCTAACCTCATGGCAGATATAATGCCATAAGGAGAAGAGCACATCGTGCAAGTCCTTTCGCAGTTGACAGTGTTAAATGAGATGTGGTACTTTTATTTTCTCGTGATAGAATGGTACGAGGACCGACATATTGTACGCATGCAATAGACTGGCCAGTGTAAATATCTAAGAAGGCGATTTACTCTCTAACAATAAAAGCATTACCAACCGCTGGAGCGCTGCTGATGACTTCTTTCTTTCCTCGGTTTGCCCGGATTCGGAGCCGATTTAAACTTAAAAAAGAGAAAGATGGCAACGCAAGTGCAATAGCGAAGCAGAATTGTTAAAGAAGCTATTATGTGGAAACCATTTTCTCGAAAACCTAAGCTCTTTGGAAAAACCTAAATTCATAGTGTAACTCCCACTTCAATACGACTGCACTAAGACCACGGCAAGGGAGGGAAGAATATCTTTAAAAAGATCACTTGGGGCTTTCAATGAAAAACCAAGGTTATTGAGTTAACATGGAAAATTTACACGTTATTTTGACAGGAAAATAAAAATTCGTAGCGCGTAATGCAATAACCAGTGTCACATTTTCCTGAAATTGCATTGTTATAAACAACTTCTAGCCATTTACACGTGCAAAGTAAGAAAGCATTTGTGACCCAAAGAAGGATTTAATTCAACAAAGTAATGAGTAAGGAAACATATTTTCTCGAATATTTGCAGTGTTCGTTCCTTCTTCAAATCTGCCGCCACGCCACTTTATCGCCCTATTTGCGACGAAAGACGTGGCTACATTTATATTGATCAATCGGAACCAAGCAGAGCTCATTCTGCGTTGTTCTGGAGTGTGCTAGCAACTTTTCACGCTTTATCTCGAAAGTTCGCCATCAGCTTTAAATTGAATACGGCCGACAGCGGTGGGGATTCTGTTCGACGACCGCCGAGCACGCTTGTCGCTTCGCCGCCACCGGGTGATTGGTCCATTGTGGGCACAAGTCAGCCCGATAAACAGCTTTCTTTTAGAACAATTGTCCCTCTTCATCGCTCCTTTGACTGCCGTCACCACTACGTGACATCTGGGAAAGTGCTGGGTAGCCTTCCATGTTCCGGACGCCCCCTTCAAGTTGGGGCGCCAGCCCCCTGCGCTTAGCACCGGAGGACGAGCCAGCAGTTAACCGAGCCACGACGTCTCCAGGGAGAGGATCCTGAGTTCGAGACCCTGCCGGGCCACAGCAGGAAGCGAAAGGACGCCGCTACGAGCACCACTACTTCGCCAAAGATGTCGACGCGGATCACACTGCAGCGGCTACGGGCGCCGCCAACTTTCAATGAATCCCTAGACGAAGACCCCGAAGAATAGTTGGACCAATATGAACGCGTGGTATCATTCAACAATTGGGATGAGGCAGCGAAACTCCGGCACGCCTTTTTCGAACTGGAGGGCTCAGCACGCACGTTGTACGAAAACCACCAGTCTTCCCTAACGACAATGGAGCTATTCAAGAAGGAACTTTTGAAGATATTGACCAGTGTCGTGAGGAAAGAAAGAGCTCAACGACTCCTCGAGTCCAGGATCCAGCTTTAGAATAAGTCCGTCCGCGGTTATGTGGAAGGAATTAAGAGCCTCTTTCGCCGCGCCGACACCGTGATGACCGAGGAAAAGAAAGTTGCTTTTAATGCGCGGAGTAAAGGAGCAACTCTTTGGCAGCCACATCCGCCAGCCGCCAAAAAGTCGACGAATTCATGCAAGAAGACTGCACGATCGAAAAGACTCTCGACGTCCGGGCGTCGCAGTACTACCACCCTTCCTCTGTCTCTGCAATGTGTCCGGACACGATGGCCACAACCAGCGACAACTTGCGGGAAGTGATCCGCGAAATCATCCGCGAGGAGCTACTCCAATTGCTGCCATCCTCCCCACAGTCGCAAGCAACGACTCTCATGGACGTGTTACGGGAAGAAGTGCAACACGCACATGGCACCCCGACGGCCACAGAACCCCAGGCCATGACCTACACCGCTGCACTACATACTCCGAAGCCCCAACGACAACACCTACGCCCTCTCCGACATGACCAACTTGTTCCCGAACGCCGCCTCCTTGCCCCTGCCCGCCCAGCCTATGATCGACTCTCAAGCCCCCGGAAATGCGACGCCTGGAGGAATTCCGACAACCGGCCGTGGTGCTTCTATTACAGTGAGACCGGTCATATTCTTTGTCACTACTCGTACCGACGTATCGGTCTTCGAGGATTTGCCATTGACGCACTATGACCATGCTTCGGCCAACATCCGCAGGAAATCGACGAGTACCTGCGTCGAGAAGAGTACACGCCGAACCGCTTTTCGCACTCACCATCGCCGTCAACCTCGCGCTTTGCGTCGCTACGCCGCAGCTACAGACGCGCGGTACGAGGAAGGTCTCCCAGCCCTTGTAGGGGAAACTAAAGGCAGCAACCTCTGGAGGTGAGGTAGCTCACGAGCTATACGCCGAAGATCCTCCACCGACCACGCCCCATGAAGACGCTGCACCCGCAACGCCGCATGAAAAACCAACACTCGCAGCACCGACGCTGCACAAAATGACAAACCCGACCACGACGCGAACAGCATTCAAAACGACGCCGCCACATAGAAGTGTTTCGGCGACACGCTCCACCCGCGATTCGCATACGCCACCAAGCCGTGACCCGACGCCGAGGCCGAATTGCAATGCAAGACCCAGGGCATCCGACTAAGAAGTGACTGTCGACAGCCGGAAAGTTACTGCTGTTGTCGACACAGGAGCTGATTACTCGGTGATCAATGGAACAATCTCTGCGTAGCTTAGGAAAGTCTCGACCGCGTGGGACGGTCCACAAATTCGCACCGCACGGGGCCACCTTATTACATCACTAGGCCGATGCACAGCGCGAGTGACTGTCAAAGGTGATACCTATCCTTCGTCCTTTGTTGTGCTACCACAATGCTCCCGCAAGGGATCTTGGGCATGGATTTTCTTAATGAGCATCAGGCGATCATCAACCTGCGAACCAAGCTGATCACGTTTTCGACGAACGAGGGCATCTCTTGGATGAGAACTGTGGAAAATCACGTTTCCCTGAGTGCCCTGGAAGAAGAAGTGAACATCCTACCCCGTTCAAGCGTTATCGTGACCGTAGGGGCCACGAAAGCCATTAAGGCTGACGCAATCATCAAGGGGAACATGCAGTTGCTTCTAGACCGAGGACTCAGCATAGCAAGAGGCATTGGCCATATTCGCAATGGCCAGGCCGAAGTACTGCTGACTAACTTCAGCGAAGAAGGCCGGCACATTAAGAGAGGAACGACAATTGATCTCTTCGACGAAATATCTGACGTACGAGACTCCTTCGCCCTCTCCGACCCCTCCGCAGAAGATTCGCGTAACCAAGAGAACTCGCCCACTTTCGACATTGTGGGATACACAGGTATCCCCTTCTCGTCCCCCGCGCCAGCGGCGACCGTGACTTACACGGGCACGCTGGCCACCAGGAATGTGCAGAGAAGGCACCCCCGCGACTTTGCTCATTTCCGCCCCAGCACTGACGTGACATCACGGCAGCGCGCTGCCTTCTGCGGAGAGGGTAGCACGCCTAAGCTTGACGGCAACGATTTGCTGCCAGGGAGGCAAAGCCCGAAGGGATAAAAGGGGGAACGCGCGGCGGGAAGGGACTCTCGCAGCCGGACCATACCTAAGTGCCCCACGGACCCCTTTCGCTGCCCGCCGGCCCCCGAACACCAGCGCCGGTCAACGTCAACGACTTGGTGAGCTACTGAACATCTATTTTACGGATAGAACATTCTTCCGCAGTGTGCTTTACCTCGCGTTAGGATAATAAACTATTTCCTGGCGTGCCCTGCCGTTGCCTATTTCGTCCGGACCTGCCGTGGCTGCGACTCTGCGCCACGGGTTGGGGAAACGTGTGGCGTACTTGAATAACGCCTGCGTGTAGCTTGCACGGAGCTCGCCTTCCCGGCCGGCTGGACGCAGAGTAACCCCACATCTGGCAGCCCAACGTGGGGCCCGCTCTTGGAACATTGGACGACTGTCGGTTCGTTTCGAGGAACGCTCTTTGTACGTACTTGACAAGTGCTAGGCCTAGAGTGAATTTTTATCGCTAGGACCTGCGGCATGCTTTCTTGAGTGCGAGGTGTATTGCACTGCAGCATGTTTGAACTTTTCGACATGCTCAGCACATTTTTTTTCCCTGGAGTTTCTTCGCGAGAATCACTTGGTCCGCATCAAGGGCGCGCGAGGCCTAGCGTCCGCGGAGTTGCCGAGCCCGAAGCGAGTGAGTACGGAAGCCGCGTGGGTGGTCCGAGTTTCTGTATATATTTTTCTCTACTGTCTCTTTTTAGACTCTGGGAGTCGCGGCTCCGGGAGCTGGGTGGCCTGGGGCCACGGGTGCCAATACGAGCTCGCTGGTATTGCAGCGCGGCACCGGGCGCTCAGACACCGTTAGATACGGTGGGCGCCGACCGCTCAGAAGCTGCTTTGTGCAGTGAGCGGGGTAGGACCACCCCACAAAGCTGACGTCTCCTCGCGGCTGCGCGCACATAACCCGTTTCGGGTCTTTGTTGTGGTCACGGTCGTTGTCGGAGTGGTAGTTAGGCCTGAGGCTTTTCGGAGCTGCCTGCACCACGTTAAAAGAGACACGGCCACCGGACCGTGTAGTTGAGAGGGGGCGCACTTTGCTGCCCGCCCGTTTTTTTTGTTTGTAGCCTCGAACGAACTGAGCAGTCTCGTTCAACTCAAGAAAGGGCTTTGTTCACTCGATTTTTGCGTTTGCACAGCCGCCGACACGTTTTTATAGCGAGTTAAGCATTGAGCCACGAGGCCCTTGCGGATGCCGTTTCCCCTCCCGTGACCTAGGTTAAAGGCACGCCGAGAGCGCTTCGGCAATTTTGCAGATTCGGTGGAGCCACCCAGGCTTGCTGTACGGTGCACATCGTCTCGCTGCCACCTGCTGCGACGGAGCGTCCTGCATCCTGTTCGCCGCATCCATCCGGGGCAGCTGTGGCGAAACCAGTCAGCAGTCACCTCCGGCTGCTGCTGCACTGGCGACTACTGCAGGATCCTGGCCTGCACTTTTCCCACCGGCCTTCGATTCGCGGGCCTGCGGACACGATAGTCCGCGGGCCATGCAAGTCGTCCCAGCGGAGACCTTCACGCCGCCTTCGGAATACCGCGGAAGTCTGCGTGGACGCTGTCGGCGTGACCTCCGCTGCAAGACGTGCCTCAAGGACATGAAGACCAGGAGACTCCTCCATAGCATGTCCTTTCAGGCGCGTGGGTCTATTTAATGTTAGAGGGATATGGGGACCTGCCCTGCAGCTCCCTGAGTTTGCTCTCCCGCGAGGCACCGTGCAGCGGCGGTCTCACCTCGAGGCTGAGCGCATTCCCTTGTGAGTTACATTAACTGGCAAGAGAGGGCGCCAGCATCGCTGCGCGGAGACTGCCAAATCCCGCGCGCGGGATAGGGGCTTCGGCTGGGATCGTCGGCCTGAGCGGACGCGTCGCTCAGGGCTCCGCTCTTCGCCGGCGCGGCGAAGAAGCGACGGGGAGACAGGCTCCCGTACTCGTCCCGTCCGGCCTGCGGAGTTTATATCCCTTGCCCTGGCGCGGGCGAACATTCGCTCGGAAGCTTGCTGGTGAGTCGGACGACCTCGATTCATTAGCGTACCTTGTTGCTAGCTGGCGTTATTGTTGCTGTAGCAATAAATACCTGTTTGTGTCAGCCAATGTGTCGTTCCTTTGTTCCCCCAGAGCAAGGCCCGCCGTGGTCGGCGAGCGCTCGGTAGCGTACGCGATCACGGGGTGGGGTCCGGGCGGCTTTGAACCGTGTCAGCCGCGATTGAGTGGGGAGAACGTATTTATCTCCCCAATTCAACCCCACAATATCAACACGGCCCTGCCCCGGAACAGAAAAGAACAGATACGCAATCTGCTTCGAAGCTACAACGAATGTTTTTCGTCATCGCTGAAGGTCCGACAAATGCCGATTGCCCAGCATTGCATTAGAACCGTCCAGCCTGCCCGGGCTCCCCGTCAAGGCCCCTACCGTGTGTCGCCTCAAGAAGGACAAGCCATCCGCGATCAACTGAAAGAAATGCTTCGCGACAGCGTCATCCAGGCATCAAACAGCCCATGGACGGTGCCAGTTGTTCTCGTGGGAAATAAAGATGGCACACTTCGATTCTGCGTTGATTACCGCCGCCGGAACAACATAACAAAGAAGGATGTCTACCCCCTTCCCACATCGCAGACACACTGGAACGGCTCTGCTACGCCAAGTATTTCTCATCGATGGACCTCAAGACCGGCTACTGGCAAATTGAGGTCGACGAAAGAGATCGCGAGAAGACGACATTCATCACTCTGTATGGGCTCTTCGAGTTCAAGGTGATGTCACTTGGTCTCTGTTACGCACCAGCGACGTTTTAGCGAGTAATAGATACAGTACTGGCAGGCCTGAAGTGGAAAATTTGTCTGGTATATTTAGATGACATCGTTGTCTTCGCCTCGAACTTCGAAGAGTGCCTCAATAGACTTCGAACAGTACTAGACGCCATACGGCCCAACGTTACCGCAGAACAGAACGTCGACGGCGCCGCCTACCTTCAACGTGCAGAACAAGCTCGAAGGCTTGCTCGATTACGAATAAATGACTTGCAGCGGACCGACGTCGGACGCTACAACCTACGACGACGCAACGTAGAATACAAGCCAGGAGACGTAGACTGGGCTTGGAAGCCCATTCGCCGCCTTGCATTGAGTGAAAAGCTTTTGCGTCGCCATTTCCGCCCTTACGAGGTTCTTCGTCAGCAAGGTGAACTGGGTTGTGAAGTCATCCCTGACGCTTTGACTGCATCCCAGCAACGCCACGTACGACCCGAAGTTGTCCATGTCGTCCGTCTGAAGCCCTATTATGCGCGCTAAAGGAGGCTGCATTTCCATACTCTGTTTACTTTCGCCCGAGCCGTTTTATCCGAAGTACCCGGATTCGAACCCCACCGCGGCTGTGGCGTCTCTATAGAGGCGAGATGCACAAAGGTGCCCGTGAGCTGTGCGTTGTCTGTGCACGATAAAGATCCCCAGCTCATCGAAATTATTCCAGCGACCTCCAATACCACACGTCTTTCTTCCTTTCTTCTTTCACTTTCTTCTTTATCTCCTTATTGCGGCGTGGTTCTGCTATTCATCGAGATAAGTGAGACAGTTACTGCGCCATTTCCTTTCCACAAAAACCATTTTCATTTTTCCTTTCCAGTGGACGAGCCGGATACTGTGCATAATTCGGGAAGATATGAGCTGTAGCCTTATCTCCAAATTCCTCTGTGTTAACTTTAAGGCGAGCCTAATGCTCTCTCAAGATCTTTAACCTAGCGCCTTTTTTTTTGCTTGCAGCGAACAGTCGTCCAGAGGGCCCTGTTGATCCGTGAGCACAAACGAATGCTCGAATTGTTCCACGTCTTATCAGCCAGCTGGTTTTCATAACGGCGTTCCTACACTGTCGCTTGGTTTAGATCAATTTTTCTTTGCGCATCTCATGATGCCGAGCAGCCTGTATCTCCGCCTGTTTTCTGCGTGCCGAAAGTTGTATAAGGTGAAGATCGGCGGTCAAGCGCAGTTGCCGTGCAGCGCGAGCGCGCACGCGTTACGCCAGAGTATAAACGCGCCATAGCGCCTGCGATCAACCGCTAACCAATGTATTCGGCTGCGGCATCTATGGGAGCCACTGAAGCCCCTCGCACACTCACTGAATAAAAAAAGAAAACCTGTGCCGAGGCTTGGAATCGAAACAAAGCCTTCGCCGTTTGAAACGGAGATGCTACCAATCCGCCACAACGGCTCAAGCTTTAACTTGTATAAAGGCGCATCTAGTGAATGCATTCTTCCGATGCAGAAGTCCCCATGCTTTCGCTACGTATATCGTGGACTAACAGAGGTGGGCCAGCTGCAATTCTTTCTTAACTGCCTTGTATCTTGTCTCCCGTCCCTCATAAACGATTTCCGTTAAATAGTTCTAAGTTGACTGCCACAACCGGGAACGTTTCGCCGGGCAAGCATACGAAGACACAAGTGCTATTTATACTGCTAACTGCCCTGTACGATCACCGACCATCGTGCCATCATAGCTTTTCATCGACCGTAGCGATCATGTGACCAGCCTTAACAGGCTCCTTGAAAGGTTAACTAGCACTTGAAGCGGCACTTGCAGTTCCGCTGCTGTTCGGCGCTTGTAAATCGAGGCGCGCCAAAAACAAAGCCACGCAACACGCAATGCTCATAGACGCGAAGCGCCATAACAAACCGAAACTCTCCTGGCCGCCTGTGGTGGCACAAAGCATCGGTTTTCTTTGCTTCCAACATTCAGGTTGTCTTTTGTCTGTATTAATTCCTTGAGTGATAAAAGTGCACTATCGGCTTCAAAACAAAACTTACTTCAATATTGAACCGCGCAACCTTCGTTTGTCAGCCACAGATATTCGTGGATTCCATGAAGTAAGGAAAATTCGTCCAAGGTGGCGTCTCTTGTACCGTGATATCATCACGCTTGTACTTGCGAGATTGGCCTGTGGTGGCGATACCAGTATTTTGGTTCTTGTGATTTTCTACCTTACAAGAGCTTTGCTTTCAGTAAGAGTGGCGTTTTTGTGATCAGCAGTTTGAATTTTAACGATACAAGCCAACTTCAAATTCTCCTCAGTGTCCCTTTAAAAGGCTCCTGAGGGACTCCAAGCGATTTTTCTAACGGGCACAGCGTCGCGCCCAACGGGCGATGGCGTTGCGTGGACTCCCTGCAGCAATGCAAAACGCTGTCGCGTTCCACTCTTAAAAGCGAAGCTTAAACGTTCCCTAATTTTTTTCCAAATATACTGCACCAACATCATTTTGTGTCCCTGGGTTGCAAAAAGTCAAGTGAAGATAATAGAATTCTCACCATTTTTAAGAACGATAATGGTGTGTCGATGCTGGCGACTGTTCCTAAATCACTACAGCGCTGATACAGACTTATGACGCAGAAGCGCGGTAATAGGTGACCGCCTATCTGCGCAGTGCTTCTGTGCTGTCTGTGCGTCCATTATTGCGGCGTAGTACATAGCCGTTGCTGACACGTGCTTGAGGTCCCATGAAACCGCAGTAATAAGTTCTGTGCTGCTAGCAACTTTCTAATCGTAATCACGAGAGAGGGTTTAAAGTTTGCGAAAATATTTGAGTACATGTCTTTTAGAATCGTGATGTACTCTGTTATTCTTTTTTACCTGGACTTGGAGAAAATAGCGAAGGCTTTTTCAGCTCTAGTATATTTTGATTGCTAGCAATTTTTTAATCGGTATATTCTGTGAATGGCGTTTCGTGACGAAACCTTTGATGTTTAATGCCATGCAGTATTTTCGGGAAGAGAGTGATCGTGAGAGCGCTAAGAAACAATAACTGTTGTACATTCCCTTGAAGGGAACATTGCAATTTAATAATATAAATTGTGTTAATGACATTGTGCGATGAAGAAATAAATTTGTGTATGCAAGCATTCAGCCCAAACTCTCAACAGATTTCAGAGATAGACGGTTCTTCGAGCACATGGCAATAAATAACGCAATGCTTGGTATCTGAATAGGAGGGCAGCCGATGCCACGCAAGGAGCTCAAACACAACGTTCGCCACTCGCCTAAAAAGTGCTTGCTATATTTAATGTAAAATTCAGCGCCCCAGAGACGACGAATTTTTTTAGCGCTAAGCTTACTGCGTCACAACCGTATAAAACTACGCTTTATGTATGCACATTCGCTACCACAGGAGTAAAAAATTCCAGAATACTTCTCCATGGAAACGATCGATGGTTGCTCGAACAACTATCCGAGCACTTGTTAATCGTGTTCAGATGCCTAAGACAATCTGATGGTTTCTACTATTCAAAAGTGGGCAAATTCTGATACAAATCGATAGATGAACATTGGCACACGAGCTGCCTCTTCAAGCTATATGAAAGTTAGGGACTGTAAATAACTTCTAAAAGAAACGCAGCAGCTGATTAAGTCTTTTTGAGGGACTGCCAGTCTTGAGAGTTTCTTTCAGGATGCCAACGCCTGCCTTTCTCTCAAATAATCTCAGCGCAAACCTCGGCCGAAGATCTAACGCTGGCTATTGCTTTAGCCGGAACGTTCGCTGACATCCATCTTTTGCGTTGTTGGAGTGACTGTTCTGCGGGAGTGCACATGAGCCTAACATAAATGTGTTCGCGAACTGCCGTTTGAAATTAGCAAATAGTCATGTACCTTTACTACGGCTCACTTCTCGCCATGATAGTGTGTTTCTGTGTGATTAGGCCCAATCGTATCATGAGAGGTACCGATTTTCTGCTTCAGCAGTGATTGCATCAATCTGCTACAACAGCGCCGTTTTAAGCCTCAGCGAGTGAGTTTCGACCCTGGAGGAGCGCTGGCCGAAATGCACTTAAATGCGTCCACCATTTAGAGGACGACAAAGACGGTTTGAAACCGAAAGCGATATCTGTGCTTAAAATAAGTATAGTCCACCTGCCACCTTGCCAGTACATCAAACAGCGTTATCCGACCACGCACCCACCTACTCCTAAAATAGCTACTGCTATCACCCATCTGAACTCTGCAAAAACATCCTCCCACCACAAAATCGCACACCTATGGCGGCACCGAGCAGAACAAAAACCGACGTTTACTACGAAATTTTGGCGCGGAGCAGAGGTTACTAATTGGCGACATGTCTTTCGATCTTCATAAATAAGAGTACCGAAACATGCCAATTATTGGAAGCATGTGTCTACACAACAGAGAATAGAACCAGCTGCGGGACAGCGCAAATTAGGTCGTACGGGGGACGTTCGAATCCCACAGCCTCCAGCGGTCTTAGAGCTCAATTTTAAACGGTCCTCTTTGTGTTGAGCGCCGACCATCACTGATGCCTGAGGATGAATGAGGAGTTCTCCAGAGGAAGAGGTGAGAGGATAAATTACTAGCAGCGGGAAGAGCTGCAATTAAATTGATTACTTCTTCCAAGTGGTGCTTGCACGTGCGAACAAATCAGTTTTCAATTGAGAGAGTCCTCCTTGAAACTGGTCGCAAAAGGCAAGATACAATGGCTGCAGACGAGCTGTATGCCCACTCATCGGCACTGTTCAATCTAAACACCGATGATCGTAATTGGTGCTATATTTTAGGGCACTAAACTTTACGGTGTACACAGCTCTAGCTGTGGCGTGGGCGAAGCACGAACCATGTGTTCGAAGGAAGCAGCCAAGCTAGAAAGTTTAGATGACAAATATAAGGACGGAGATGGCAGGAGGAAGGAAAGAACTAGAATGAAGAAATGGAGAGACGCTCTTGCCGAAAAAGATGCTGAGGGGAGAGATACGCAAAACGCTGTCCAGGAGAGAAAGGCGAGAGGAAGCAGACAAGACTGTGGCTTAGAGGGGAAAAGACAATAAGGGGCGAGAATGATGGGACGTTGATGCGAACAGATGAATAGAAAGACTGTATCTCAAGAACGAGCATCCAAGAGAGCCGTCATTCGTTATGGGAGCCGCGAATGTCAACGGCCACCGCTGCCGGTCCGATTGGTTCTGCGTATATCTCGCCCAACGAACGGCTGCAGCTCAAAACTGAATGCTCGTCGAGTGCACTCTGCCAAGATTCCGCCTTCCGGAGCTGGATAAACAAATTAACAAAGAGAAAACTCATGCGCACCCATATTGAAGCGACTGCCTTGCTTCGCGCATTTATATGTGTCAGACGAAGGAGTTAAAAATTCTGAGGGCAATTAAGGCTGCTTGCGTGGAGGAATGCAAAAGCGTTTGCTTCGAGAAAAGGAAGCCTTTTCAAAGAAAGAGAGCAATAGCTCTCGGATCTCGACATCTTGGTGGACGCCTCAACCCAGCCTTAAACTTTTTTGTGAGCCATTTTATGACCGATGACTTGAGACTTTTTGTGACCCATTTTAGACCCATGGCTCAGCACTTTTTGTGACACATTTCGTGACCTATGACTCAGCACTTCTTGTGAGCCTTTTTGTGTTCATGACATGATCATGACTCATGGATTTGATGACCATGACTTAATTACTTCCCGAGACAATGACTCCGGTCTTGACCACATTGATTATGATTCCGGTCTTTACTCACGACTTCGGACTCAAGACTCAATTACGATGACGAACATGACCATAACTATGATCTGACACTTTTTATATACCAACTGCGATAAGCATTCAGTCATGACTGCTATAAACTAGCTGGTGACGTTATATCGTGCAACACATTTTTCTTCCTCAGTTTGCATCCACTTTTTGCGGAAACGTCATCTGCAGACATAGTCTAGTAATGCATTCGAATTAATAAACTTTATTGCCATAATTGGAAGTAATGAGGCATAGTGAGGCGGCGTGGCCCTCAGATGTGGCAACTACCGGGGCCCACGACGTGAGTGCGACTGTTTGCGGTTGTCAGCAGTCCAATCCATCCTCTTCAGTGGGAGCTGGCGGTATGCCGGTTGGGGGGGAAGGGTTACTTCGCACATCCCCATAATATGTGAGCCTGTGTTCCGGATGCACCGCTGTTAATATTTCGAAAAGAAGGGTCGAATTCATCATCGGTAATACTATCGTCATGCTCGCCAGGATAGCCATTGGCAGGACCCAATTGTGCTGACCGCCGAGGAGCAAGCCGATCGGTAGCGTAGCCACCCCGGGGAACGGAGGAGGGCATAGACCTCCAAGAAATTGACATTGGCTCCGGCGATGACATGAAGAGGGCGAAACTTCAACTTCGACAGTATCGATTGAGGTCAGTGACTGGAAAATACTCCCCGCGGCGAGGGCGTTGGAAGCGTTAGCGCGAAGCAGCCACCGCTGCCTACTCCCTACCGCCGCCTAGCACCGTTTCTTTGGCTCAGCCGTCACCTAGTTTGGAGAGTTTCTTTCATTGTTTTCGAATGTGTTCAGTTTACTCTGGAGGTGCATATTTTCGCGTATTGACTGCATTCCAAGGAGACGTGTGGTGGAGAGGCCAAAGGTTGTTACCTAAATGTTGGTCTTGTTTTCGTTCAACTCATAATTATATTACGTCAGCAAGTGAGAAACGCAGCGGCAAGAGCAAAAAAAGTCCAGCTATATCAATGTAAAAAATAACACTCGTTTTGCTGGCGGCCTACCTGAATATTGATTTCAGTATCTTTTTCGTAACAACGCAATTCGCACAAAGGGCAGAAAGTGCAAAAACCCAACCTGTATACACAAGCCAATTCACAACAAGATTTATTCCTTTCTGGATCACTTCTCTTCACTCATTAACAATATGTTTTTCTTTTTCAGAGGCCAGAAGTGCTGTCGTGACAAGTGTTTTTGATTCCTGTTGTGTGACCTGTGTCCCGAATACAAGGTATGTCTTGGCTGTTTTATTTCTTAAATAATGCACCAAAAGGCTCTTGTCTCGATGTGTTGCAAAATGCCTGAACACAAAAGTTGGGAATTTTCACAATTTTTGAAAACGGTAATGATAACTGCATTCTCAAGAGACGTTTTCATATATGTTGTAATTTTTAGGGTCATGCCATTTAGAGGTGAGGTATGCACTATATTCAGTTTTAACCTCGGCTTAAAAACACAGACGCAGGCTTTTTCAGTTGCGCTGTGATTTTGTCGGTAATGGTTCTGCTCGCCAATGCTGGGACTGGCGTTTTGTACCCGAACCCTTTATGGTAACATCAGCTGTATATTCGAGGAGAGTGTGATCTACCAAACGTCAAGAAACGATACTTGTTGTGCACTACCGTGAAGCGCGCATTGGAATTCAAGAGTTGTACATCGTTTTAACAACCCTCTGCGTTGAGCTAAGATATTATGGAATGCCATCACTCGCTCCCAACTCTCGAGTGCTTTCACAAGTCTGCTTTCGTGAGCGCATGGTAACAACAAAGTTTGCGAATGTAGGACTGATTTTAACGGGAGCAACGGGTATTCTTTTATGCACAAGACATGAGCGTCATGAGTGGCCCAGAAAGAAACGAAAAATAAAATGCGTATTAATATCAGCAAATACAAGCTGATCCACACTACAAAACATATTCATCGCGATAGCCTATGCAGCTCAACTTTTTTCCCGCACAGAAACAACGACACATTGCTTATACACTTTTCGAAACTAACAGAGTTGATTTCAAAAGCTTCTGCGATCTGTCTTTCCATTTTGTTTTTTGAATGTGAAATAATTGTGGTTGTTTCGAACAGACGCCTGCATTCTTTCGCAGCGATGACAACGCGTCACCAGCTTTCCTGAAAGCTTGACGGATCTACAGCTGCTAGTGTGCTCACTTGGCCTTTTATGCAACGGCTCGTTTGGTCAACATACTTCATACCGCAGAATATAGAAATGCAGCACAGAACACCTGTGTCGCATTCGGCGTGTTTTTTTCTGTCGTTTATGGTGCAGCGTGGTTTGAGGGTCTTACGATGTTCATTTACTTTTGCGCGTATACCCGATAACTTTTCGGTGGCCGCGAAAACCACAGGGACATAGTGTCTGCCAGCAGTCTTTACGAGACCATGCGAAACTCTTTTTACATAACGGATAACAGCCGCTCGAGGGTTCATCTTGCAATCATCCGAGTCTTCCTTTGTTTATTGCCTTCAATGTTTTTATAACTTTGTCCGAAATCGAGGCCAGGAGCATGTCGGGGCCCGCTATCTTTCAACCTCGCAATCTGTTGGTTAGGTCCTTGCTCTACCTTGCGCATGCATGTCTTTCTGATGTTCTGAGTCATACGCTCGTGCGCGATGGATCGTTAACTTAACTTTGAGTGTCCTGAATCATATCTTAAAACTGCCTTCTTTCCTTTAGTCTTGCGGAGCCAACACGTGTTCTCTCCGCCCTTAAAAATTTGGAGGTATAAAAATATAAATTGCGATTGTTCCGGCAGTCCGAAGGTGAAGTTTAATCCCTTTAAATCCCGTTTCTTACAGATTCATAACCAAGCTTGGGTTGACTGTACTGTATGCGTCACCGAGAAAAGAGCAAAACACCGTCGACATAGCGGAAACAAGCGATCACTCCCAAGGTTACCAACTGATGATTCAATGCCCTGTTTCCGTTTGCCATGTATAGATCAGACAGTATTTGGGCCAATGAGGAGGCAATGCAGATTCTATTGCTTTGCTCGAAAAAGCTGCTTTCGAATTCAACAGAGATTCCAAGTACAACCGAAGCAAGTCTCAAAAAGCACACATAACGGTGCAACATTCATTATTAAAGTTTTATTGGTCAAAAACACTCGATAGCTTCCTCTACGGTGGCAAAGGCAGAAAGTTTTGGGATGTTTTAATACATATCCTGAACGCCGACGGAGAGGTAACTCTCGGCATGGGCTTCTTTTAGGAATTCAACTGCTTTTTTCGATCCCTGAGTACTGTACTTGTCGTTTACATTCAAAGTAGTGGGATGCTGTTGCAGGTTTTGTGCCAAACGCCTTTTCTATATGTCCCTTTGTCTTCCGCAATAAATCGCAAGGAATTGACATCTTTATGCGTCCTTACTGTGTATAATGTTTGGTAACTGCTACAAAAATACTACAGCACTGACACACATATCATACACAAGCACTGTCATGAATAACCAGCCAGCCGCCAACTGCTCCTTTGCCTTGTATCTGCGTTCATTATTGTGGTGCAGTACATGACTTACAGCTGTTGCTGGTACGTGCTTGCGGCCTCTTGAAACCACAGTAATAATCTCTGTGTTGCTGACTTCGGACAAATTGCATTCTCGAGAGAGGTTTTCATATATACTATAATTTTTAGGGTTATGTCATTACGAAACGAAGTATGCACTATAATAACTTTTAACATTGGCTTAAAAACACAGATGCAGGCTTTTTCAGTTGTGCTGCATTTCATCGGTAACGGTTCTTCTCGCCAATGCTGAGAATGGCATTTCGTGCCCAAATACTTGATGGTAACTCTTGCAGTATATTCGGGGAGGATGTGATCCAGCGAACGTCAAGAAACGATACTTGTGCACTCCCGTGAAGTGCGCATTGGAATTCAACAGTGTACATAGCTTTAACTACCCTGTGCGTCGAACAATGATATTCTCGAATGCTATCAATCTCTCCCAACTCTCTAGAGCTTTCACAAGTGCGCTTTCGTGAGCGCATAGTGACAAATATTGCACTCTTGCACTCACTCGAGGAGACACGATTCCACTCCTGAAGCTCAAAAACAAAGCACTTCTTTCATCTGGAAAGTGATTTTTACATTTAGTGCAGAGTTAAGTGCCACAAAAGCGACACGCGCTTTTTTTTAAGCGATGTACGTCCCAATCATCTACCCTTACGATTTATGTGCAGAGCCCCGATACTACAGCACCCTACAGTGCTTCTTCATGAAAACGACCGATGGTTCATTGAAGAATTATTCGAGCACTTAGCAGTTATTCCAAGGATAGCTAAGACAAGGCATCGGATTCTCTTGTTCAAACGCGGCATTATGATAGGAATTGAAGAAAGAACACTGGCGCAAGGACTGGCGAACTAGCCCTTTTATACTTCAGGTGTAGTAGGGAGCAGCAGTTTGTGGTGGGTAGGTAGTAAAGACGCCAACGTCGAAGCTCAGCATAGTCTAGTACTGTTTGCTGCGTAAATTAGAAATATACGCTCAGTGTAAATCTTGTCCGCAGTTTCAGCAACCGCTGTGTAGCGGATAGACAGCAAAACGAAAACTTCATGCCAAGCTTTGGTGTAGTAATCTTTGAATCGCCATTTTCCTTCACTGGTCTCTCCTCTTGTTGTATGCGTATGTTCGTGTGTGTTGGAGCGTAATAGTGTCGTAAGGAATGCCATTTTTGTGCTTGAGTCGCGAGACTATCATTCCCCAAAAACAGTCGCATTGCAAATCTCAGCGAGCAAACCTCGACTGTGAAAAAGCAATCAACATGCAGCAAAACTGATTCAGCGTCTACAGAACAGCGTGAATGGTTTGAAGTCGAAGCCGACGTATCTGCTTGAAAAAAGGAAACTTGACCTGTCACTCAGCCGCCATCCTCAAGCGCCCTTATTCCACCATGCACCCGCCTCCTCGTTCCAAAATACCTAATCCCATTTCCCCCAATCCACACCCCGGAAATGTTGACCATTCTGGCCATGTTATAGCGCGTAAAGATCCCAGCGCCATCGAAATTATTCCAGAGCCCTCCACAAACGCCTTCCTTGCTCCATTCTTTTACTTACTCCTATTTACCTACCATCACGCCAAAGCTGAGACACGTCCCAAGTACTGAAGTAGTAACTGCTCCGTTTTCATTAAAAAAAGTAATTTCCTCCGATCAGAAGCCCAAGCAGCAGGACTAAAGAACGTGTGAGGGAATTCTCTTTGAAAAACACACTGGAAAGTTTTTGAATATGTAAGCGACATGCACAATAACTACACAGGCTATTCAAATTAAAGTTTTGCTCGTTTGTTTTAAAAAATAAGTCTGTTAAAAAGGCACTTTTTCGGCATAGCATTCTCAGTGCTTCAGTTAACTAGAATACAGCTAAAACGAGACAACTAGCGGAATAGAGAAATTTTCATTAATACTTTAAATCTCCTTAATCGTTGAGTAATAAGTAGTGGACCGTAATTAATGTTCGTGTCAGTTTTTAGAATTTCGAACACGCTGTTACCATCGGAGCTGTGCATGGCCCAACTAATTCTGCCTATTTTGTAAGTACGCGCAATGGAGAGATTGCTTTGTTTACAAGCTTCTCGAAAGCGCATGTATTAAGGCGCGATGTAGACAGCGTTTGATGTGCCACAGCATCGCGGTTAATCGCCCATTCATAATTCTAAAAACTTGACGATAATAATTACAGTTAGCTGCACGCCACCATTACAGTGTATAATTGTTTGAAGTCAGGCGCAATCCCCTATATCTCGAAAATATGTATCTGGTGGTTTAGTTTTAGCGCCTCTCTTTTCTAAAATTTTGAAATTAGAAACAGTAATAGAAATTTCACTAGGACGACATCCATGTAGATTCCACTTTCATGATTTAAATGCAAGACATTTTCTATCCCGAAAGTCATCCCTCGGATTCACTGGCCGTGTCATCGACACTGCAGCAACTGGGATCATGCTGCGGGCTACAACGCTGACACTCGCATAACAATCTGACATTGATGCATTGAGTTGAACTCCCTAGGCTATAAACGAAGTCAGTGGCATTAGCAAGTATTTTACATGCGACTCCTGTACAAGCGTTCTCTCCAACCACTGTTCATGCCGGCTACGCGCCCGTCAACAGTGGAGCTCGTAATACTCGAAATTAAATACAGTTCGAAGGAGTGATTTCATTTTGTGTGTTCACCTTCGAGGGGAAGCAGGCTGGAGACATTAAGAGTACAAGAAGCTACGGTGCTTTTCTTCACGAACTAAGAGGGTGCCGAAAGCGTGACGATCTGAAACATGTTGGGAGCAGTATTAATTACTTATGTGTTGATATTCTAGAAGAGTTTCCGGAATGAATATCACCAACCGGTACTCAGAAAAAATGTTAAGCGAATTACTCTGTCAGCTAAGATACAGAAATATGTTGAACTATGAGCTAGGTTACCTGGAAGCAAATAGCTAGAAAAATTATTAGATGACCAATTGGATTCTGCCCTTTTCTAAGAGACCCACTAAATAAAACAGACTGCAGTTCCAGGAATTATATATTGAGCACTCTGAAAGAAAGTTCTCTAAAAAAAGGCAGGCAATAAACTGTATTTTCGCATAAAATCACGCTTAGAACAAACAGGGGTGTTTGAAAAGTCGATTCTATGGAATTTATTGAAAAAAGTGGTAGCTTTTAACACCGTTAAACTAACTCTGGACGCCAAAGCATGTATTTACTCTGGTTGGCTTAGGATCTGCTTTGCTGTTCCGTCGGCGCGTCTGGCACCGACATTACACCACGACTAAGCTCTGATCGATGTTAAGCTGATCTGGTCGGTTCGCGCCGCATATGGAAGTTGCTGAAGACGAAAATGCGGAATGCACAGGACGAGTGTGTGTTGCAGTTTAACAGGAGGTGTGATCGGCTGCGGCGATAAGTAGAGCTCACGTGCAGTGGCCAGCTGAACTGGCTATTCGTACGGCTGGTAATTACGAATCGAGTCGCGGGAAAAGTTTCATTTCTGGACCCTTTACGTAAACGAATGCCACAAGACTCTTGGTTGGGTTTGACCTTGCGAAATGGTGCTTTCCTGCTAAAAGAGGGAAACAGTACGGCATTGAACATTAGCCTTGGGACAAATATCTAATTTTTACGCTTAAAGTGCGTCGTTATAAAAACAATGTCTTTTAAATCTTTTGTAAGCAGCTGCATACCCTCGTTCAATGACAATTAGTGAGAGACTGCGCTGAAGAAAACCAATATATTCAGCCCCTACGGAAATCTTTGTATTACCAGTCATTCAGAAGTATTAGCATCAGAAGTAATTGGCTATAGATAGAGGTCATATAGTATTAGAGCTGCGCTACATTATAGAAACAAAGAAAGCAGAACCATGCTTGCGAATCCTTCTTCATAAAGAGTAAGAGAGTGTACTTTTACCTTTGCGTACGGCTAAAGCAATCTCGGGGATATGCTGGTCGCAGTGTCTTGTTTGTGCAATAGGCCCAGAGGAACACGTTTACTGTGAAGTTGTGGCGCTCCGCCATTTGTCCGGGTGGTCTGTAGGACACAATGTTTCGATATTTTATGCCCCAATGCTTCAAGAGGCCTCGCCACACTGTGCTCACAAAAAGTTTCCCGTTGTCACTGGATATTGCACGAGTTCCGTGCCGACAAAAAATTGAGCCATGCTGTCCAGAATATTTTTGCTCGTCGCCACACGCAGTGGAAAGAGCTCAATAAACTTTGTAAAGTAGTCAATGACAACAAGAAGATACTTGTGGTGTCGTGGTGATGGCAGCAGTGGTTCCACTATGTCCACACTGAGTTCTCTCATTTGAGCAATGTCCACCTGGCTGCTCATGAGGCGTTCAGGCTTCTGACGAGGGGCCTTTGCACTTTGCCATACCTCGAAACATTGCGCATTCTTGGACACATCAGCTCGTATACCCAGCCAGAAAAAGCGGCTCGATAAGCGGTAATGTTTTGAAGAATCCAGCATGGCCACTTGTCGGATGATCATGTGCCATCTTGAGACCAAGCTACCGCCGATGATTCCGATGCCAAGGCACATTCTGTTGCCCCTGTGCTGAACGAGCAATCCACTGGCGTCCATCTCTGTCACCTCTGCCAGGTCTCTTGCAAGAGACGCTGGTCTGGGTCCTTATTAGGAAGCCCTCTGCCCTGCAAGACGTCCTTAAGGACTGACAGGGGGGGGTCTTTTTTCTGACTATCAATCAGCCGTTAGACGTCATTTAGAGCAGAAATCTCTCCTCGTGCAGAGGGCACTGCTGTTATCTCAAAGGTGTACTAGTGCTAGCCTCTGTAGTAGCATTGGAGAAGAGCGTTCGAGGTAGGATATGGCTTGGAATGTCAGGCCGTGGAAGATGTGCCTGCTGAGAGCATCGTCGGGAATGTTTGCAGGCCCCTTCAGTGATTTATTTTGCAATTTAAACCCTGTAGCCAGAGCACCCAGCGCTTTACTCTTCGCAAAGCCTGGTTAGTGCTGAACAATCATGCCAATGAGGAGTGGTCACAGTCTACCTCAAACTCGGTGAACTCCAGAAAGGGTCTGAACTTGTCAACGCCCCAAACCACTGCAAGACTCCTTCACTCTTGGATGGTGTAATGCTTCGGTGCCTCTGTTAGCACTTGACTTATGAGGGAAACCGGTCGAAGCTGGATGTCGGGGCCTTCCTGTAGAAGCACGGCAACAATACCTGTGCCGCTCGGTCTCTCGGTTTGTTCTTGTTACGTCTAAAGTACTTTGGTGGTAACACCAGCAATTCTGACTTGCCTGGTGAGCAGAGCAAACCGAATCGATTTAGCTGGTCTTCGATGGCATTGACGGCCTCTTGCAGCGTGTTCTCAATGCGACCATCGCTTCCTCCCGGAACCCTAAGCGTGATGTCGTCGGCGTAGATGGTGTGCCGAAACCCTTCGACTTGAGAGAGTCGCCTGGGCACCCTGATCATAACGAGGTTGAATAACAACGGCGAGATGACCGAGCCCTGGGGAGTCCCGACACTGCCGAGCTTTTTCGGTTGGAGCCGTAAATCACCGGCGCATAGCTCTGTAGTCCGCCCCGTCAGAAAGTTCTTTCTGAAATTGTATGTTCGTGCGCCTATGTTGAGTCTGGACACCTCGGCTAGGATTGCAGAGTGTTCCACTTTGTCGAAGGCGCTCTGCAGGTTCAGCCCTAGGGTGGCCTTGTTGTCTTTCGTAAGGGTGTCAGCGTCAATGGCACCATTCTTCAGCAGAATCATCGCGTCTTGGGTGCCGAGGGAATGCCGAAACCCGATGATCGTGGTGGAATAAAGTCCAGACTCCACCAGGTAGTCCTGCCACCTACACATGAGGACGTGCTCCAAAACGTACCTTGCCCACGCAGGACGTGAGCGCGATGGGTGGTAGGTTTTACGTGTTCGGCAGCTTGCCTGGTTTGGGGATGAGGATGGTTTTGGCAGTCTTCCACTGCTGGGGCACTGAATCCGCTTTCCAGCACTTGTTGTAATAACCGGTAAGGTTCTTGATGGCTACATCGCCGAGGTTCTTAAGTACTCTGTTGGAGATGTGATCCCGGCGACCGCTGACCTGCTGTTTAGTTTGTGCAGGGCCGCTGGCACTTCCTCGACGCTGATGTCGCGGTCGAGCTTCTTGTTGGTTTGACAGCTGTACTAGGGATGCCTTTCCGTGGGTGTAACCGGGAGGTACTTGTTATCTATGCGTCTGATTACTTAGGGTACCATATTTTCCTTGACTGCTCTGTAAATGACTTTTGCGAGGCGGTCGCGTTGGTGGGATTTTGTTTTAGTCTCGTCGAGCAGATGCCGCTAGGTCCCAGGCATTAAGTTAAGTTTCTCGTCCCGGACAGATATCTGGAAAAAACCCAAACCTTGAAAACCACTGGGCTCGACCAAGTTCAGCGAGCAGCCTGTCTGTCAGCGGCACTGGGGTAGGCAGGCACCTTGGTACATTAACTGAATAGGCGGAAGTCAATTGCGAGGCGATAGCCTCCAGACTTCTTCGCCACAAGCACAAAAGCACTGCTCCATTAGCTTGTGCTGCGGCATTTCAGGCCTCGTTGGAGCACATTCTGGACGCAGCTTTCAATTATCTTCTGGTGATTCGCATTCACTCGTCGCTGGCAGGCTGTCTCTGTTGTCAATGCGTTGTTCAGCAAGAGTGGTGCAGCCAAGGATCGTGGTAAAAATTGGCTTCAAGGTCTCTAGCACTTTCTCCATTACTTTGGCTAGACCCTTGGTGATGTCCGAGTGATTGTCATTTGTGAACACCTCATGATCCACACTGGCAGCAAAGGCGGCTTGCTCTGAAAAGATGCTGTCCAAACA
The DNA here is from genome assembly GCF_052857255.1 of Amblyomma americanum. Lineage (NCBI taxonomy): Eukaryota > Metazoa > Arthropoda > Arachnida > Ixodida > Ixodidae > Amblyomma > Amblyomma americanum. Next base: position 47,124,796 of record NC_135504.1, on the reverse strand, counting down.
GTAATGATCTTCAGGCAGGGGTTCCCCCACCAACGCTATCTCAGCCTTGACGAAGGGTAAAGTGCATTTTCGCGCCATCTCTTCTCTCCAGCCTGCTAGTGCCACATGTATAGAAGTCCCGGTCACTGCAACAGTCACTCGCCAATGCGATGTCCCTGCTCAGATCGGGCACACCCAAGAGCGGATTTCTGCGATAGCTGGCTGCCCACTTAATCTTGCACAGGACCGTTTTGGTCGACTGGGACCAGCCTGTTGCCAGACGCATTGTCCGCCTCTCTCGTTTGTGGCCCCAGTAGCCTCTGCAGCAGCCATCACCTGCAGCCCCAGCAGACTAACACTGGAACCGGTGTCGAGCAGTTCCTGGAATGTAGTTGATACGATCCGGACATCCAAGAGGGGCACCTCCAAATGGCTGCAGTTGTGCTTGAAGCGCACTATCCTAGACGCACTCCGCAGCAGCGTCTACTGGCGCCCGTTTGCCAGGCACTGGGCTTGGCAGCGGTAGCAGACTGGTGCTTTTGTTCGGCGTCAAGTCGCGCAGTCGCGAACAGCGTGGCCCATTCTTCCGCAGCGTTGGCACCGAGTCCGCCCAGTGTAGGCCCGCTTGGGTTGAGACGAGGTCATAAAAGTGGGTAATGCAGGTAGCACTGGCATAGCTGAAGCGTGCAGCTGATTCCTGTGGAACGACGGCTGGATGGCCGGGCCATTGGCATGCGGGCAACGTTGGGACGGGCTGGTATACAGCCGTGGCTGCCGACTTATACGCGCTCGGGGGTGGAGCCTTCAGAGCAAGCTGTCGCACTGGAACGCTTGTGCAGCCGAAGCTGGCCTGTAGGACGTGACCTATAGGCCAAGAAGTACAGGCGACTTCCTTCTCCAGACAACCAAGTGTCCAGAGACTTGGCCTATAGATAAGTCCCTGGCCACTTGGTTCCCCAGAGAAGGAGGTGGCCTGTACTTGAGTCGACGCCAAACCCGCTCCATTAGGCTGTCGGCCGCCTTCGCCAGCTACGCAAGGTTAGCGAACTGCATGCCGTCCACCAGCTCTTACAGCCGTGGGTGCATTTTTCGGAGGACACGGGCCTACTTTTCATAGTTTGGTATGTCGCCGCTGATCCGCTCGTAATAAGCCCATAGGGTGTGCATAAATTCATCAAAATTTTCCTCCCGGTGCTGTGTCCTGCTGTCGAGCTTCTCCTTCAGGTGGCGTTTGGTGTCGATGGAAATGAATTTCGTGCTGAATGCGAGCACAAACTCGTCTCAAGTGGCGAACCATCCGGCGAAACGCACCCACAGATTTGCACTACCATCTAGTGCGACCGCCACAACCGGAGTGTGTCTTTTGTATGCGGTGGCGCCGGTTCTCCGGGCGTACAAGGAATTCTTCGAGTGTCTGGAGATCGTTAAAGCACGCGAATCTTGGCACTTGCGAGGTAATCCGCGGCACAGCATCACTGGGCGGATGTACAGCACCCATCGCCGTCATAGCCGCCTCAGCCTCCTGTGAACCATAGAAGTCGAAGGGAACATGTGCCGCCATTAGGCCCTCCCGAACCACCGCAGCAACTCTCTCCCGCTGCAGCGCGGATATGACTATTTGGCTAACTAAGAGCTGCGTTATAGCCTCGGGAAATGTTATGGAGTTCACGTCGTGGTTGAATCCCCGACGAGCCCCCACTTGTGGTGCTCTGGCCGTGATACACTCACACAACTTCAAAGCACACGGGCTCCCACGCCAACAATCTTTATTCCACTCGTCTCCCTTCTTCCTGCCGCGGCTGCTTATCCTGATAATGATGATGGTGATGGCTTGGCGACCCACTAGCGCCCTCTCATGACGTCGCCCAGGACTAGACCCTCCGCGGCCACACCATCCTAACACGACGTCTGGCGGGTGGGGCATCAGATTCGACTATGGCGGTAATTTCCTTGCAATTCAGTAAGGCAAACCGGTGAAAACCCGTTTTTTTTTCTCGAATCGTGGCGTTGTGCGTAAAAGTAACACTAAAATAATAACACATCGTTACAGGTTTTGTGCTCGATGTCGTCATTCATAGAAATCATGTCAAGCAAGCTCTTGTTAAAGTGTTGCATGATCCATTTTGTTTGCGGGTGGTAAGATATGTAGTTTTGCGGTAGGCGGTGCGGCTTAAGCTCAACATCTCGGACATAAGATGACCCGCCGGGCGCCTGAGTCTGAAGTCGTTCATATGGTTGGCCTCAAAGCGTACTGTGACTGCTAGGAGCACGAGTTCTAACTTCTTGCGCTCAACACACGTTTTCATGTTTTCGTTGCGTCTTGCGGCTTATCCAGACGGTGCGCGTTTCAAAAGGGAGCACGAATGACACCTGTGACAATATGTGATTTGCGCCAACAGTTTGGTGTTATTGCGGCTGTGGTCCGTGTTTCGAGTTTATGTTTAAGCATCAAGGCTTTATCTCAAACAACACTAGGTTACCCAGGAGGCGGCAAAAAGGAAAACAAATTAGCCTCAGGATATGTCACCCCTTTTCACTCTTTTACTAAGGGCAGGAACAATTTTGACAGAATTCATAGACATTCATCCTTAAGAAAAGTACCATATCTCGCCTTCTTAAAACTTTTGCATATGGCCGTTTGCCGGTGACATTATATCTGAAAAGGTCGAGTGGCAGTGCCTTACGCATTTTTGTGTGGCAATTCATGACATTTTTTAGATATTTTTCATCGCATTCAGACGCCCATTTTCAAACATCTGCTCACGCAGTGCCTACAGGATCGTACCGCTACAACACTGCAGACAGATTATTCTTATTGCAATTCGCTGGCGAAGTTGACTCCAGTGGACGTCCAAATTTTCTCAAAACGTCTGCCGCTTTGCACGAGTTATGTTTGTTTTCGTGCTGAATAAGGCTTATAGTTTCCTCGCAATACCAAGCAATAAAAAATACCTTTTCTTTGTTTAGAAAACAGTGATATTTAATAAATTTATTGAGAAAACTTCTCATCTTTTTAATAGTCATAATTTTAAAATCACGCGTACGACGGTTGACAGTTTCTTACTAAACAGATTTGGTCTCATGGTCTATTAATGTATTTCTTTGAATTTTCACAACTCTTCCCTGAAAACCCGGTATCTAGCGGGCGTTCCTGCAAAGCTCATCTGTAATTTGGAACAGACGTTTTGATGCATGAAGCGGAGTACTGCGGCTATAGAGTATCGGCAGTTGCGATGAACAAAAAGCTGGTGGCAGTATGAACATTTCAGTCGGCTAAAAAACTCTTGTAGACAAAATATTGCCATAAGGCGTCTGGTTGTGATCCAGAAATACCGAAATAAATTTTGAGAAATTTGAAAAAGTTATCACTCTTCTTGTTGTCAAGTAACAAATTTTACCAACAATGGATGTCTTGCGGTAAGAACGATTTTGATACGCGCGCCGTTACACCCAGACTTCAACAACAATAGGCGCATTAGGTGACAGGAAATGGTCTCTGTGCCACTGGGGCTGGAGAGTAGCGCTCGTGAAAGCTGCGAACAGGAGGTTGTGTCATGTCTGAGTAGCCGACTGACGTGCGCTAGCGAACATTCACGTGTGCACACCCAAAATCTGCATTTTTCCCAAGACTAAAATAGCAGTGCCAGAACCGGCTCTTACTACGGCTGAACGCCTCCTTCTATACATTTATAGCACAAACGGCGGTAGGCTAGGCTACACAGCAAGTGCAGTGTGGTTATAAAAATATTTACATATTTCTCCTTCTGGCGAAAAAGAATAAAAAAGAGATTTGGAGAAGGAATGGGAATGCTAACGGCACTGTGCAGTATCATGATGCTGCGAACTGAGTAATGTTGTGACTTTGTAGCATCAAGAGAAATAATCTGGCTTTTCAGTCGGATTCTTGACAACTCAACGGGCCCGGTTCTGAATGCGCAAAATATTTTCCGTAGCTAGAAAATTCAAAGGTACTGATTCATTCAGTTCTGCCAGAAAGAAGAATATTGTACATTTTCTGGGAGCTGTAGAGGGAATAGTGCAACTGATAATACACAAATCTCTCTTGCTCCGAACTGAAGGAATGCCGGCTACATTCATTGAAGAGCACTGATATCACGCTGTACAACCGAGCGTTCATGCCTTCAGAGAAATGCTCTCAACCAGCACCATATTATTTCTGTGTAAATAGGTGTGTTATGTCTAAGCGTTAACCCCAAAGATTACCTGCAGACCTACTGCACACCAGAAATCTTGGTCCAGAATACTGTGGTTTAATGGGAAGCTCATTACAGTTCATTCCTCGCCAGCACATTTGCACCGCCGATAGAACTTATGTTGAATTATATTAAATGTGCTTAGTTACGTTGCAATGAGGCAGCCGTGACTACATCGCAGTACTGGCACCAGAATGTATTAAACAAATACAATATTATTGTTTAAATAGGAAAGTATTGCGTGTAAACGTAATATTCTCGCGTGTCGCATAGTTTACACGTTCCGGATAGCGAAAAAGTAGCTTTATATTTGCTGTTGTGCGTATGGACCCTTTAATACACCTTCTTACTGAAGCTGAAGCACGCCAGCAATCGGGCAAAACGCACCCATGCTACAGTTTTTTCACAAGGCACCAGCTGGTTAGCGGGAGACGGAAAGTTCTTCGGAAGCGCAACAAGAACGCCTAAAATAAAGTAGAAATTACTCACCATAATTGAGCAAGTCACACAGGGAAGGTGTGCAGTGTGTACCAGTGTTGCTGAAGAGGTGAGGGTAACATCAAGCGTACAACCTTTTTATATAAAGACAACGTGACGTTGAATGCAGTGAATATATTGCTGCATCTGCGCACATGTCTCGTCTCGTGGTTATCACGCACGAACCATGTGAACAAAGCAGCAGCGGCTTCTGTTGATTTTACGTGTTCATAGGGCGAAGGCAGTTTCAGAATGCACGTG
>NC_135504.1:47042365-47114865 GCF_052857255.1 Amblyomma americanum | reverse complement strand
CACGGCAGCAGAAATCAGGTTGCGAGCTACTCACAGACAAAAGCCAACCCACCAGACAGGGCAATAGTGTAAGCGCGGACACATGTCCCGACCTAGCCTTTGTCAGGGGCGCTAAGCAAGTCGAATGGGAGAACTTGCAAAAAAATCTCGGTAGCGACCACTAAATCATCAGGGTCAGTACGGAAGCAGAAAGCATCAAGAGGAAGATTGGCAAGGCGAGCCTAACGGACTGGGACGCCTTCCGTAACCACTGCAAACAACTCAAGGGCGACATAACTTCGGCAGAAGACTGGGGCCAACAACTTAGACAAATTAAAGACCTCTACACCAAAGACGTAGACCGAACCGAACGAGCACCGGAAGTGGACAAGCGACTCCTCCGACTCTGGGAGGCACGACGAGGCCTAACCAGGCAGTGGAAGCGCCAGAGGCTAAACAGAGAACTAAAGCAAAAGATTGCCGAAATCACCAGGCACGCAGAGGAATATGCAACGCAGCTGGCAAGACAGGGTTGGCAACAGTTTAGTACCTCGCTGAATGGCACCCTCAGCGCAGCAAGAACGTGGCACATTCTAAAAACGCTAATGAACCCAAGCAAAAGCAAGGCGGAAAGCAGCCAATCCATCCAAAGACTGATCCACCAGTTCGAAGGCACAGAAGAACAACTGCTCCAAGCGGTACGGGAGAAATGCTATGGGAAGGACCAGGTGAACGGCTACCAAGGCGACTACCAATGCGCGGAAAACTCAACCACGGACAGACCCATTACGAGAGAAGAGGTCGTCGAGGCCATAAGGGCGACAAAAAAAAACACGGCAGAAGGAGCGGACAAAATCAACAACTCGCTGATTCGAAATTTAAGCGACGAATTAATCAATCAACTCACCCTATACCTCAACAAACAATGGGAAGAAGGGACGGTACCAGCGGAGTGGAAACACGCCGTCGTCGTCATGATCCCCAAGCCCGGCAAAAAACTCCAGATCGAAAATCTTAGACCAATCTCGCTAACATCGTGCCTAGGCAAGTTGTACGAGAGAATTGTTAACCGACGAATACAAACGCACCTAGAAGACGAAGGATGGTACCCCAACACCATGTTCGGATTCAAGGCCAACCTGTCAACCCAAGACGTATTACTACAGCTAAAAGAGGAGGTACTGGAAACAATGCCAAAACCAGGAGAAAACTTTGTCATGGCCGTCGATATCAAGGGGGGCCTTTGACAATGTGTCCCACGCCGCTATAATGGAAGGCCTGAACACCACCAACTGCGGGAAGAAGATTCATGACTACGTCAGAAGCTTCCTCACAAACAGAACGACAACAGTAGGCCTAGGAGAGCTACGGAGTGACACCTTCTCCACGCTAAGCAAGGGTACTCCACAGGGCTCCGTAATCTCGCCAATACTCTTCAACATAGCGATGATCAATCTTGCCAAGAAACTTAGCCGAATCGAGGGGATCAATCACGCAATGTACGTGGACGACATCACCATCTGGACCACCCAAGACTCACTGGGAGAGAAGCAAGAGGCACTACAAGAGGCTGCCACCTGCATCGAAGAATATACAAGACAAAGGGGACTTAGATGCTCAACGGAGAAGTCCGAGCTCCTCAGAGTAGGCAGACACCCTACGGATTTCCCACTCGAAATAAAACTAGAGGGCCAGAATATCCCGGAGCAAAAGATGATTAGAATCCTCGGCATGTGGCTGCAAGGAAGTCGGAAATGCAGCCACACCCTCAGCCTGCTAAGCAAAGCAGCGAAGCAGGTGGGCCGAATGATTAGCAGAGTAGCCCACAAGCGATATGGCATGAAGGAGGAGGACACACTCAGGCTGGTCAACAGCCTAGTGGTCAGCCGGGTAACATACTCACTGCCGTACCACGTAACCATCAAGGCAGAAAAAAAGCAAGCGGAGACGATACTCCGGAAGGCGTACAAGACAGCCCTTCATCTCCCAAGAAACACATCGAACGACAAGCTCATGCAACTTGGAGTTAGCAGCACCTTTGAAGAACTGAGGGAATGCCAGCTCAAGGCACAAGTACAAAGACTTAGCAACACAACGACCGGAAGGGCGCTCCTGACGAGGTTGAGTCGGGATATCGAAAAGCCGCAAAACAGTAGGGCCGCAATACCAGACGCGCTAAGAAAGAAAATAAGCATACAACCTATCCCCGAAACATGGACCCAAACCTCCATGTTAACAGGAGACAGGCCAGAGCAGAATTTTACGAGAGGCACATGGGGCACAGAGAAAATAGAGTCTATACGGACGCCTCCCTCTACCTCCAAGCACACAAAAACTACGCCGTAGCGGTAGTCGTAAACAACTGAGGAGAACACATCACAAGCCGCACAGCCGAAGTGTCCGATATAACGGAGGCAGAGGAGATAGCTGTCGCCCTGGCAGCTAGAGAAGGATATAGAACAGGGATATCCCTAAACATTTTAACAGATTCGCAAGAAGCGTGCCGGAACTATATCCGAGGCAGAATTAGCAGTACGGCTCTCAAAATCCTCGGTGGAGCCCCGCTCCCCGAGGAACGACAAACACGAAGTTTAAACTGGATACCAAGTCACGCGGGGATCAGGGGCAATGAAGGGGCAGACATCCTAGCTCGAGGAATGACCAGCCGAGCAGGAATGTCGTTAACCCAGGAGGAGTCTCAGGTCGCTTGTGGGGACAGCTATTCGGAATTACTAAACCTATACAAGGCGCTAAGAATCCAATATCCCGCACCGCATAAAGCATTAACCAAGGAGGAGGCCACAGTATGGCGTAGACTGCAAACCGGCTCCTTTCCTAACTTATACATACTAAACAAAATGTTCCCCACACAGCATAGCGCCAACTGCCCGTGGTGCGGAGCACGACCGACATTGTACCATATCACGTGGGAGTGCGATAGAAACCATGCATTCCACAAACACAAAACACCATGTGCGGAGCAATGGGAGAGCCGGCTCACCAGCTGCGAGCTCGGGGTCCAAAGGGCCCTAGTAGCGCACGCAAACGAGGTGGCCCGACTCAGTGCAGCCCTGGAATAGGGGCCCACCCACGGCCAAGGAGGACCCATGCTTCAAGATGAAGACTTCGTCCTCCACCGCTACCACCCCCCTAAGAGAATCAATAAAAAGTTTTTCATTCATTCATTTCTTTGCTTTCCAAGCTCCTCATTTCACTATGGAGATAAAGCTTTTGGCACTTTGACTGCATTCGATACAGACATGTGATAGAGAGGCCAAAGGGTGTTACATAAAAGCTGGTGTTGTGTTTGACCGAAATAAGTTCACTCCATGAGTGGCTGAAAAAAGCAGCGTAAAAGTAAAAATATACCCAGTCAATGCAAAAAACAACCATCATTTCGATGGCAGCCTAGCGGAATAATGATCAATCAGAAGAAATGCCTTTCTTCAAAAAACATTTGGCGCGAAGGGCAAAAATGAAATATAACGTAGGGTATGTACACCCAGCAGATCAAAATATGTCTGACTTTTTTCCGTCAACGCTTTTCTCTCCCAAGAAAAATTTGTTCCTCAAGAGCTTTCGGACTCAAGAGCTTTCGCGGATAACAAAAACGACTCCTGCTGTGTGACGGAGGCCGGAATTCACACAACGTCTTCGCCTGTATTTCTAAGCGAAAGCGTATAGGGTCGATAACAATCTCGACTCCTGCTGTGCGACGGAGTCCGGAATTCACACAACGTCTTCGCCTGTATTTCTAAGCGAGAGCGTATAGGCTCGTTCGATCGAAAAGCCGTCGGCGTACTCGGAACTGCGTGTCGGATATGCATGCATGCAGAGAGCATGCAGGTCGGAGAGCATGCAGGCCAGAGCATGTAGGGTGCCGCTATCGCCGCTGAAAAAGAACGTCACGCAAACTTCCGGTCGGATCCGCCGATTTCGGCGGAGCAGTCCCGACTGCTCCACGGAGCAATCTCGGCGCGGCAACCGCTCCCTGTGTACGGTTGGAAGACGCGATCCGTGGCTCAGATCTGCGTTTGAAATACAGTTGCTCCGAAAAGAGCAGGAAACGTTGCTCCAGAAGTGCTCTAACTCTGCGATTGGAAGTCACCAATAGTCTTATGCCGCAGAAGCGCTGTAATGGATGACCACCTATCTGCGCAGAGCTTCTGTGCTGTGTTATTGGGGCGTAGTACATAGCCGTTGCTGCCACGTGCTTGCGGTCCCATCAAACAACAGTAATAAACTCTGTGCAGCTAACAACTCCCTAATCGTAGTCTGGAGACAGAGAGAAAATTTGTGGAAATTTTCGGGTACATGTCCTTTAGAATCGTGATGTCCTCTGTTATATTTTTCACCTGGACTTGGAGAGAAAGACCAACGCTTTTTCATCTCTAGTATATTTTGATTGCTAACAGTTTTTTTTTGGTGTATTCTGTAAATGATGTTTCGTGCCCAAACACTTGATGGTTACTGCCATGCGGTATATTCGAGAAGAGTGTGATCGTGAGAGTGCCTGGAAACAATGACTGTTGTGCATTCCCTCGAATGGAACATTGAAATTTAATAATACACATTGTGTTAATGACTCTGTACGACGGAGAAATACATTTGTGTATGCCAGCATTCACCCCAAACTCTAAACAGATTTCACAGATAGATGGTTCTTTGAGCAAGTGGTAATCAATAACGCCATCCTTGGTATCTGAACGGGGCGCCGCCGATGCCACGCATGGAGCTTGAACACGAAGTCGTTTAAAAAGTGCCAGCTACATTTAGTGTAAACTTCAGCGCCCCAGAAGGAACGAATCGTTTAAGCGCTGAGCTTACTGCGTCACAACCCTACAACCATACGCTCTATGTGTACAGCCTCGATACAGCAGGAGTAACAAATTCCAGAATACTTCTTCATGAAAACGATCGATGGCTGGTCGAACAACTACCCGAACACTTATTACCCGCGTTCAGATGCCTAAGAGAAGCTGGTGATTTCTACTATTCAAAAGTGGGCAAATGGTGACAGAAATTGAAGGAAGAACATTGGGAAAATAGCTGCCGCTTCAGCCATTGTGAAATTTAGGGATGTAAATACGTTCTAAAGGAAACACAGCAGCTGATTAGGTATTTTTTTTAGAGGCTGCCAATTTAGCAATTTCTTTCAGGATGCCAACAATTGGCTTTCTCTCATGTAATCTGAGCGCAAGCATCGGCCGAAAATCTAACACTTACTATCGCTTTGGCCAGAACATGCACTGACTTCCATTTTTTGCGTAGTTGGAGTGCCTGTTCTGCCGAGAGCCGTCTGAAATAAGCAAATCGTCATTTTACTTTACTACGGCTCTCTTCTCGCCTTGCTAATGTGTTTCTGTGTGATTTAAAGACCGGTTACTGTCTTTCTTTAAACATTAAATTTGTTCATATTTCTTTTCTCGCCCATAGTTTCATGTGCTTCAGCCACTCGTTTTTAAATCACCTTCTCTACTCGATTGATTTTTTTTGTAACTGTTTTATTGTGTTCTCATTTGATGTTACTGATTGTATTCGTAGTCCAAATTGCCCTCATTGTATGTTTATATACATGTTTTACTAGCTTTGTTCTTTCTTTTTCAGCCTGTTTGACTTTGCTCTAGTATTTTCCAGCGTACGTCGCCCCCCCCCCCCCCCCTTTATGTAATACCCTGTGAACGGTCCTTAAGGGATCAATAAATGATTATGATGATGACAATGAATCGTAGCATGAGAGATGCCGCTTTTCCGCTTGAGCATTGATAGCAACAATCTGCAAAAACAGCGGCGTTTTCTGTGCATAAAATAAGGATAGTTCACCTGCCACGTTGCCAGTACATCAAACAGCTTTATCCGACCACACACCCACCTAATCCAAAAACATCTACTGCTATCACCCAATCCAAACAGCAGAAACGTCCACCCACCAGGCAATCGTACAGCATAGCAAACGTCCCCGTGTGCTGGAAATTATTCGCGACCCATCCGCAACGCATGTTCCTGCCTTTGTTCTTTCATAAACCTTCCCTCACCGAAGAACTGAGGACAGAACGAGTAGTGAGGCAGTTAAAACGCAATTATAGTTTAATAATTACAATTTTCATTATGAGAATCGCACGTAGAAGAACGAAGAGTGGGTGAATGTAAATTAAAAGACGCGTTGGGGAGGTGGTCATTGTACACACAGAATACATTAACAATAACTTTATTTGAGAAAACATATATCGGATTCTGTCATTTTAACGCCTATATGCCAATATTCTCTAATATTTCGCATCTGGGAAACGCAAATTATAATTCTTTTTGGTGACATCTGCATACATTCCACGTTCGCGAATAAATTCCTTGGGGAATTTCAGCCAGAAATTCTCTCCAGTAATCCTCTGGCCACGTCATCGACACTACTGCAACCGTTATTATCCTGGCAGCACCAAACTTTACACACGTAATGATTCTTGCAATGATTCTTTGAGGTCTACTTCCTTTGCGATAAATGAAGACACTGGTGCTAGAAGTTGCACTACGTGTACCTGCAATACAAGCGCTTCCACTACCCATTCTTCCTTCTAACTGCGCGCCCATTTAAACCCGAGAGTGTAGTCGGTAAAACAACAACACACAGATCGTGGGAGTTGTCTGACTCAGTTTCTTCACCTGCGTGGAGAAGCAGGCTTAAAAAATTAGGAGTACAAAAAGCAACGACCGTTGTCTTCACCGAATAAGTGAGAGAGAAAAGTATGCCTTTCACTGGGAACAATTTTTGAAGCACTATTATTTGCGCATATATCGACAATGTAGACGAGGCTCTGTAATACCACCAATCGGTGCCAAGAAATATCAGGCGGAGTGGTATATCACATAATAAAATTAATTCTCCAAACTTGGAGATTGTTGTTCTAGAAAAGAATAAAGGAAAAATTTTTTAGATAAATAATGGCTGTGCCCGGTCATAGGAGCCCCTACAGACAATGCTGACAGCAGTACCAAAAACGAACTTATTTAGTACTCCTATAAAAAGTTACGAAATGTCCTCGTTGCACCCAACGAATAAAAGCGGAGGGTGTTGCCGCAGATCGGATCAGCCCTCGTGCACTGGATATCTTTGAACCCGAAAAAGGGCCGAGGAAGACCAGAGGAAGGTCATCGGGACAAGAACTGCGGGCTTCGCACAACACAAGGTCTGCCTTCAGCTGGTGGTGTAAGCAAGCAAACCTGCAACCATGGCGTTTGTATAGTGATTGCACGCGGTGCTGTGAATATGACGCACGCCAAGTAGAGAAGTTAGGACACGAAAACAAACCACGCTCAAACTGGCGGCCACGATCTGTCATCATCGGGCTGGGGAAGCTGAAGCAGAAAGTACACCTGAGTGCAAATGCGGAAGCGACAGTAGATGCCGTAATGCCGCCTAATGGAGATGCCTCTGGTCACTGGGTTTACCGGTGGACACACGTAAGAATGCAGCGGTATCTTCACGAAGAGAGAAAATGGTCAGTAATGTCGACATCGACATGGTTGAAGCGACAGCTGGGAGACCGAAATTGTTGGCGCGACTGTCTTGCACATCGTTTTCGCACGCTGACAGTTTAAGCACCCGCGAGCTAAGCGATTGACCCATATCTCGATTGAAGCTTCGCCAGACTAATCTAGACCACGATGGCTGTCGTTGCGGAGCTCGGCGGCCGAAAATGGCAGAATGAATAGACATGGATAACCATATCACCCGTCGCACGCTATGCTGTCCGAGCAGAACTTGCAAAATAACCTTTGAAAAGATTAGGGAGCCAGTGGTGGACTGGATGCCTTCTAGCTCACTGTCTGATGTCTGATCTGCAGCCATCGCTTCGAAATCAAGCGTACCTGATGCAAGATCATCGACCCGAGAGAGCGCATCGGTCGCACTGTTCACGTGCCCTTCGATGTATCTGAAATGCCGCATTTATCGTGCGGTGTATGACCTCTGATTGTTTTGACATGCAAAGAACAGAGGCTTTTGCTTCGTCAGCATAAAAGAAATGATTTCTCGTAATACGGGGCAGCAGTGCCAATTGCTCAAGTCGGCGGCAAGCAGTTCCCTTCCGAACATATTAGACCGCGTTTATGCGTCCATCAGCTTCTGAAAGAAGTACCCTGCGGCTACCAGCAGTGCTTATGGTGTTGCGGCAGAACAAAGTTTACAGCTGCACTGAAGGCTTTAGTGCTGAGACAAAGTAGAGCCATAGCGCCCACGAGGTGGGCAGCGTAGAAGTTGGTTTTCTTGGCGGCTTGGAAGGCTGCTTAGGTGGCTACGATGTTCAGAGATTAGTTACTCCATCTTCCAAATCCAATGCGCCCAGTGTCCCACAGATACTCTTGAATAACGTTGTCGTAGGCTCCCTTAATATCCAGAAATGCTACCAATAGGGGCCTGTGTTCCTTTTCAGCGGTCTCTATACACTGTGTTAATGAAAACAGATTGTCCTTCAACCTCCTTTGTTTCCGGAACCCCTTTTTGTAGCTCCCCTAGCACACCCTCGTTTTCCACGCAAGCCTGCAATCTGTCCTTTATAATCTGCATCACCACCCTGTACACCACATATGTCACTGTTATGGGAGGGTAGTTACTTGCGTCACCTTTGTCCCCCTTTCCCTTATATATCATGCTCATTCTAATTAATCGCCATTCATTAGGAACTTCCCATCCACTATCATTTTATTCACAACCTCTATTAATGTTTGCTTGGATTGTGGTCCTAGCTTCTTTATAAACATAATAGTAAAACATCTGGTCCAGTTGACGTGCCACTAGGAACCTTCTTCTCTGCCCTTTCCCACTCACTTTGCTCAAGTGAGCCTACTGCAGTAACCGGTCTATCCTCCTTCGATAAGTTATGTGCAACATTTGTTTCCTTAAATTTTTCTGACATCCTTGTTCCTATGTGTTTTATCGCTTCATGTCCTTCTATTCGAATACCTTGATCTGTAAAAATAAACCTTTGTTCTAGCCTTGTCTTATTACTCATGACGTTTAGATGCTTCCAGAATTTTTGAGCTGCTTTTCTCTACTTTTATTTATTTTTCACATTCATTGGGCGCCCTTTCTTGTACTTTTCTCATTAATCAAATAGGATGCCTCCCTTCTACACTTTATGAAGGCATCCCACTTTCTGTCTACTACATCTACTAGTTCCCCCTCTTAGAATATCTGTGTTCCCCGGACGCTTCTTGACGTTTCACTATCGCCCTCTTGACCTCCTCATCCCATGAATTCTTGGGTTTGGGTCTTCTCCCTTTTAGATTTACTCGCACTTTAGCTAGCTCTAGCTAGCTCCAGTAATCGAGTTAATTTGGTATAAGTCCATTCTGTTTCACTATCCTCAAAAATTACTTTCTCAATTTGTTTGGCTGCTGCTTCCAATTGCTTTTCTAAGTAAAAATTCTCTGATTGTTCATCTCGTTTCAGTGCTATTTTGTTTTCTTTTCTGAAACTCAACTTGATACGCTTGTGGTCACTACCTAGACTTCTGGAACCATGTTCATCTATGCTCAATACCCCTAATCATATTATACTTCCTCTGTGAAATTAGTGCATAATCTATCGTAGAGTGCAGACTCCCTGCCTCCCATGTTATGACCCCTTCACACTTCTTGGTACTGTTGCAAAAAATTAAATCATGCCTGTCACATATGTCCTGCAGCATGCTTTCTGTCGAATCTGTGTACTCATCCAGGTCTTCTATATGTGCGTTCATGTCGCCTAATATAATTATCTCGCCCTGTCCTCCTAGCTCATCAATGTCGCTTGCAGTACATTCTTACATTTTCCTGTCTTCCTCTCTGGTATTAGCTCCTGTCCACTGGTATACAGAGCCAAGGAGTGTTTGTTCCCCTGCCAGTTTTCCTTTTAGCCATAAATGTTTCCTCCATCCCAGTTTAACCCTTTGGAAATTCTTACTATTATGAATGAATGCCCAAATTCCACCCCCCTTTCTGCAGTCCTCTGTTCAATTGCAATATTCCCATGCGTAGTCTGGGTTACAGGGTGGTTGCTCCATGTCTCTAAGATGCGTTTCCACTAAACCATATACCATTATTCCTCCTGCCTTAAATGTTCTTCTATTTCCTCCCATTTCCGTCTATTCCTGCCACCTTGCATGTTAATGAAACATATATCTGAATTAACTTGGCCCTAGCGCTTGTGTCTATTTCTTCTACTATGGTTTCACCGTCCATTTGATCTTGGTTCTTCCTTCTCTACACTGGTTCCCTCAGAGCTCTGGGTCCCCCCAAAAAAGCTGTTGCCTGGCGACCTATCCTACTACCCACCCTCTTGCCAGTGGCACCACCGTATTGAATGCCATCCTGTGCAAAAGGTTGGAGCCCGGCCTCGTACATTTCCCTGTTAACTTCTATTACCCCGTATCTTAGTCGTCGACTCATTAGCCTAATTACACGGTTAGCCTCAGCGATCCTCCTTTCCGTTTCGCTAGCCTGCCTCTGGAACTGTGGGAATGTGCATATGTCACATGCACACTCTCAGAGGCCTCTCTAAGCCTACGCATCCCCACTTCTAACTGCTTCTCGAGATTGTGGCTCCTCCCCTTCAGCACATCGTTGAGACCAGCATAGGTAACGATAAGTTGTTCACCAACCATGCTGCCCCCCACCACCTCCTGGGCTTTGGCCATTGCATCTACCATGCACTTCCCTGACTGGGCCTCCACCTGCACCCGCCTGTCCGCCTTCGCTGTCGTCAAAACGCCTCCCTCAACCCTCGCTACGTTCGAGTCACCGACTACAAGATCCTTCCTCTGCTCTAACCGTTCGCTTCTTGACTGCGACTGTTGCCCTCCGGATCGCACTACCTGTCTCTCCCGCCACCGTACGCTACTGTCGCGAGTTTTTGCCTCTCTCTCTTCCCACTCAAAGCCTGCTGCGCTACAGCACTGAAGGATCGATGAGCTTTGTCCCCCACCTGACACTGCTTCGAACCGGGGTGCCCTGCCGGCCACGACCTGAGCGTTTCTACCTGCTCTTCTAGCTGGGCCCGCTTTTCCCGCTCTTCCTTCAGCTCGCCAACAATTCGCTCCAACTGGTAGTTATTAGCCTCCTCCCTCTTAGGTCACTCGGCGACCTCAGTTTCTAACTCAATCCGTTTCCCTCGTTCCACCTTAAGGTCCCCTTTGAATTCCTTAATCGTAGCTGACCATTCCTTTTTTAACATCTGAACGGCCTCCTCAAAACGCTTACATATCTTGCACGCGAAGCTAGGCCCCATCCGCCCTCGGCTAAGCTCGTGAACTTGGTCTCGTCTAAATAGCACCAACGACCGCACTCCTGGCACTGTACTAACTCCCCGTTCCTGACCATCTTGATTTTTCCTAGCTTTCCGACCCATCGTCCCGGCCCGACTACGCAACGTAAAAGCCCGCCAAAATTCCTATACAAAAAACCTTCGGCACTACGCAATGTAAAAGCCCGCCAATATTCCTGCAGAAAAATCCTTCGGCACTACGCAATGTAAGAGCCCGCCAAAATTCCTACAGCAAAAACATTCAGCGCTACGAAAAGTAAAAGCATGCCAAAAATTCCTACACAAAAACCTTCGGCATACACACTTCCGCTAGAATTCCTTCCCCTAACTCGGCTTAAAACTACCGTCCGAAAGCATGTACAAGCGCAAACATTAAAAAGCACTTAGCTTCGGGACGTAGTCGCTTGGAGCTCCGAAATAAAGCGTCCCTCCTCCGACGGCGTCACGAGCCAAAATTCCGGAGCAAAAAAAAATGCGAAGTAAAAGCCATCTAAACGTTAGGCTGTGGGTTAGAGGTATGCGTCCAGAGCGCATGCGCATCCAAAAATAAAGCGGGCGCCTGCCTCGTGGGTTTTCGGCCTCATTTCTTCTCAGTGCTTGCGCTTCACTCCGTGAGGTCCGCGCTGAATATTATTTAACAGCGCCAGAAAAACCAACGCGTTTCGCTGGAATCGCTAGGCGCCTAGGCAAGCAAGTGCTAGTTATCTCGGTGATCGCGCGTTTCAAAAAGCAAGTGAGAGCGTTTGAATGGCCTGCTTCAAACACGCACCAGGCTAAGAGTGCGATAAGGGCGCTTAGTAGGTTTGTTACTTGTCCATTTTCGTTTTGCCCGTACCAGCACGCGTGTTACCACCAGGCGCCATGCGTTGCAGGCGCATTGTTTGATGGCGTATCTTTGCGCTGTGCTCTCAGCTACAAGGGACACCGCAGTTGGATATTCGCACAGATCTTGAAACTTGGGTGCAGAAACGCGCAATCAACCACTATCACTCGCGCCTGGCCTGCCTGGCCGTCTCGTTGCACTCGCGAAACACGGCGGCATGGCGACGCCCTGGCCACCGTCATAGCGTCCCGAAATACAAGCAGCGCGTCCCCTAGCGGCACGAAAACGAAACTGACAAGGTGGGGGGCTGGAGAAGGAAGGGATGAGCAGGCATCCCTCTGATTTGTGCCGCACGTGCGCACGGGACGCATAACTCAAAACCCAGAGCCTAACGTAGATGGCGCTGACTTGCTCCGCAGAGTAACCGCTAGGCGCGCTCTAGAGAGGGCTGCTCACCACTGTACAGTAAATGGAATCAAGAAGTTTTTAATCCTACATGTACGCACTGCAATGCCGTTGCAGATCAGGGCACATGGTGTGGACCTGCCCTTTCTATAGCTACCCGAATAGAAAGGTACAATCCTGGGAGACCCTTATTGCTCAACCACGAAGCAGAAGAACAACGCACAATCATCGGTCTCGCCCTGACCCGCCGCCGAGTCCCAAGCGATTCCGGCCGAAGGATAAGGGAATCATGGGGGTTTAGGCAATAGCCTTCTCGCCCGTAATTTTTGAGAGGTGCAAATTAAAATTCTCTCTCTGTCCTCTTATCCAAAAAGGGACATGTATACGAATAGCCTTTCGTGCCCAGTGATTTGGTCTGCGATCGTTACCTCAGTACCCTTCTTCGCAACAATGGCTACGCCCCCATGGCAACACTGTCCTCTGCGGTACAATTGATAACGTTGCGGAACAATTTCGTTATAGGGCAATCAAGTAATGCAACCTGGCCTCACTGATCATGCAGAAATCAGATCATAAAAACAAGAGGAATTCTTCCAAGGTCTTCCGCTTTGTTAACAATGTCCTCTAGCGTTGCAGCTGAGCACGTGGAGTTTGCAGCGAATTTTGTCCGGTAGCTATGGGGAGGCGAGTTGCTGTGACGCGAGGTGCAACACTGCGACCACTTGTAGAAACACTGCGACCGCGATAATGGTTATTTATTACAAAACTGGGTACAGATATAAGCCTTAACTTGGACCAAGAAGTAAACAATTTTTAACACTGTTCAGCGCATTGCTGCCGAAGGCAAACAATTTTCCTGCGGCATTTGCAGCCACAGCCCCATTACCCATTCTTTTCATCGCGAAACTTGCATGCCTAGGGAAGTTTCAAACCACCTCCCAAAACAATCAAGATTTTGTAACCGTGGCTTTCGCTATCGTGGCGTATAAGTAAATATTGCTGCTTCGAGCATATTTCGTGCTCAGCTTACTTAGCAAATAGGATACTCAATCAAACAAAGCTACGTGTACTGTGTATTGTTTGGCGCAACTTTTTTGCTCTTATTGATGAGCGCTCAGCTGTCTGCCTTCGATGCTCACTGGGAGCGCATGCGTAGAAACGCATAAAAATTTTTCCTTCGTTAGCGCGGATGTTTATCGGCTAGGTTCGTAATGTAAATGTATGAAAATCAAGTCTGTAGAAGCCTCTTGTCGCTTTGCACTGCAAGCACACTCGATGCGATCTGACATTTAATTCCCTCATGTCAAAGATTCATCCATTGAGTTACCGCAGGGGCTTAGGCAGAGAAAGCTTCTCAAAATACTAGCGTGGAAAGCAATATTTTTACTATCACGCTGGAGGGTAGGTGCTGACATCTTCTGAAAAGAAAGCGTGAAATAATCGGAGTGAAACAAGCTACAGCAGAAAATTTGTTTGTATGGCATCATATCATATATTAATGACTGCCTACAGTGGTGGGCAGACTTTAGTGTGGCTCGCGAATTACAGTATAGCACATACATGCAGTAAGCAAGATGTACTGTTATAAAGGTGTGCAAGAAATAAAAATATCGCCTAGAAAAGTATTTACTCGTAATGTCTGAATGACGTTATGAACAGACGAAAGACAATATTGCAAGAATGACCAGAGGGAAGCTCTGACCAGACGAAATGACAATATGAGACCCCAGAGGATACAGACAGAGGACACTTTTCAAAAAGGCTGGGACTATGCGCAACCAGCATCAGCCGGCTTATGCGCCCATAGTGTATGGATAGAGAAGCACCACTTCTTCCACGTATTCTGTGTAAAGCCCGGTACTATAAATAAAAAGATTAATTCCATTGCAGTTCACTTTCCAGGAGATGCTTAAAGTGCCTATATAGAACAGCGAAAGCAAATCCCTCTTTGGGGCAGGCAGTGGGACCAGGTGCGCAAAAACTCTACAAAAACGAGGATTCGCAGAGACCACACTGCTTTCTTTGTTTCTCAGAATATAGAGTTACAGTGCTACTCCTGGCCTCCATCTCTGGCGAAGAGCCTCAGTGAATAATTCTGCTGAGCTTTAATAATAAACACCCTTCCTTAAGTGACTTTAGCCTACAACTCTTCCCGTTCCATGACACTGTCGGTTACTCACCATTCAATCTTTTGTATGGCCGCCAGCCCACAGTTACCTTTAAACACGCTGCTTCCGATATCTGCTTCAGAGCCTTTTAAATATGTACACGACGCAATTGCCCGTGCTGAGCACACCGCCAACGGGAGCGGGCCCTACTACAAGTATCGCAGGCCTCAGAACAGTACTGCAGCTACTGCCGCCATCGCATGGTCACTTTCTTCTCTTCTTCTTCTTCTTCTTCTTCTTCTTCTTCTTCTTCTTCTTCTTCTTCTTCTTCTCTCCTTCTTCATTCTTCTTCTTCTTCTTCTTCTTCTTCTTCTTCTTCTTCTTCTTCTTCTTCTTCTTCTTCTTCTTCTTCTTCTTCTTCTTCTTCTTCTTCTTCTTCTTCTTCTTCTTCTTCTTCTTCTTCTTCTTCTTCTTCTTCTTCTTCTTCTTCTTCTTCTTCTTCTTCTTCTTCTTCTTCTTCTTCTTCTTCTTCTTCTTCTTCTTCTTCTTCTTCTTCTTCTTCTTCTTCTTCTTCTTCTTCTTCTTCTTCTTCTTCTTCTTCTTCTTCTTCTTCTTCTCCTCAAGTAATATGATACATACCCACGTGGGGGGGATTGGCCAAGGTATAGAGTAGAATGCCAATGAAGCATTTGCGCGGGGAAGGAAACGTCAGAAGACTGAATCAAGATAAAAAAATTGGAAAAATAAAATGAATTCAAGAGGTATGAGTCATCCGGAATAGAATCAATCTAGCCTTTTTTGGACATGCGAAAAAATTTTGTATATAGCTATCAAGATAATCGATTAGTTGCACTTATGTAATCGTGAAGGTAGCCACATACACTGCTTAACGGGAACCCCTTGGCGCTCGCAGCAAACGATAGAAGAACTGTAAGAGACAGAGGCAGTCCTATTCTCGAAAGAGGAACCTCCAGATATTGCTTTCTCTGAACCGCGAACCGCCGGCAAGAGAGGAGAAAATGATCGATTGATTCAACTTGCCCACATGATACACAAAGGTTTGTCGCAGCGAACCCGCACCTGCATAAGTACAAGTTTTAGTGAGAGATTCTACATCGCAGGAGCGTCATGGACACTTCACAAAGCCTTGACTTACACCACCGGATATTCCATTGGTACTTTAGGTGTTGAAAGTCCACGGTATTGAGCAACGGATCACTCAAAGTGGCTGAAATATGTTGGAACCGCTGGAAACGTGAAGCTGCTAACAGAATGAGGTGAGGGACGGGATATATTACAGGTGCGCTGAGAGCTGACCTTGCCAATAAATCAGCCACCTCGTTAAAATAGACGCCTGAATGCCCAGGTGCCCAGACCAAACGGATCTCGCGCACTGTGCTCAGAACAAAAAACCTAAGGGAACGAGTCAAGAAAGATTTTTCCGAATTTTGGGGAGAGACAATAACTGAAAGGCAGTCTGTAAGAATAAGAACCCGTGCGACATGTCTGGGAATTTTGAGAAGAGCCAAACCAATGGCCAAGAACTCTGCGAAGAATATAGGAGTATAATCAGGGATACGAACGGAGTAGCTCCAAGCTAGATCCTGCGAATATATGCCAATCGCCGCCTTCTCACAGCTGCCGGAGGCATCAGTGGGGAGAACAGTATGATGTGGAAAATTCTGTAGGTGTTCAGAAAGAAGACCATTTAGGGTATGTGGGGGCATATGCTTCGCATGGGACGGGAAAATAAAGTGGTAATAGAAGACGGGATCAGCCTGCGTGTCAGCAACTCGTTGCAAGGAGATCAGATCAACCTGAAGCGGAGCTAACAGATTCTGCGTGAACCTAACTTGCGGAAGCTGATAGCGTGGCCAGTGATTAGTCAAAAAAAGGTGTGGTTGGGATACAAAAATTGAAATACTAAGGTCTGGGGCCGGGTCAAAAGACTTGAGGAAAGTAAGCACTGTTAGAAGTTGGAAGCGGGAATAGAGGTTGGACTTTCTCCCCTGGAGCCCTCGTCTTTTTTTGGTCGCCATCACGCCGCGTCAGGCATTGCGAAAAATAGGCCGCCACAGACTGGAAAACGTTGAAGTAACGAGCGTTAGCTGTTTGAGTTACTAGGTGGATTGCCACCATGCTCGGCCAAGCGTGCACGCACGCCACCTAGCGGAACGATCGCCACCTAGCGCCATCTATCAGAGAAATTACGATGCATGTCACACCATTGTCGAGCTGCGTCCCCTCAAGACACGTCGCAATCGAAACCTTCGTTTTGGGTTTCAAGGTGGGCCTAGCATTTGCTTGTGCGACATGGAAACACTTCAATTAGTAATTGCGTGTATACAATATTTACCTTTTACTTAATTGGGGTATTATTTTTATACCACTACCCCTAGGATTTCATTTGCCGACCAAATTCAGTAAACTGTCCCCGGCTGGGTGCCTGTTGCTGTCGAAGAATATATAGCGGAATGAATTATACATGTATAGCGGTCCCGTAACGGGACAGTTTTCCTACCAGTTTCGGAGTATTTCTTGGTGAGGGGTCAAGGAAAGAGATGAGAGGGCGCAACCAATCTAATGACTGCCGTCTTGGACTCGAAAAACCGAAACTATGCCGCCATTTTGTCCCCTGACATCATACTCACGCAATTCCCCTTCAACCTTTACATTGGACCTTAACGTCATCATTGGCATGCGACAGGTTGTTGTTTATACAATGCTGTTGTAGACGGCGCTACAAGTCTGAATGCGAGATGCGCTCTTTTCTAGTTGCAGACACAGACGGCGCTGTGATCTCTGGGTGGTCGGGTAATTAACGAAATCTCGACATGTGAGGGGTAGTTGCTGCGACAGATGGAGCTGTGATCAAGGGCGGGAACAGACCCCACGAGATCTCGAAACGTGATTAGTAAGAGCTAACGCTCTTAAAACTTATGTTCCCACATGTTGGCCCATACCGTGTGCTCCGCCTGGTCATCGCTGTCGCCTACGAAATGACCCCGACCATCCCGTCGACGACCTCCAATGCATCTCAACGTGACGTTGTCCACGTCTTTCGTCTCAAGTTCTACCTCTTTCCACGCCCTGATCTACACGGAGACCGTCCTTTTGCGACCGGGAGCCGTCCAACGGATATTCTTGGTGAAGACGAGGTGAAACAAGGGTCTCGGAGGTGTGCGTGTTCTAGGATTGGGTGCTCTGTGCTCTGAGCGGGCCCTGAGCTCTAGGCCTGCGTGCTGTGCCCTGGGCGTTCTTGCGAAATTCCCGCATTGGACCACGTAAGGTGTTAGCCGACTTCGATGGTTTGATTCATTTCGAAAAAAGGCGTGAGTACCACTATGTTGAGAATTAAATATTACCATCCAGATAAATGTGTACTTTGTGAAGCTGCGTCCCTAAGGTGACAAAGCCGTACACCTTGGCTTAATAGTACTAAGGACAGATGACTCTGAGATAGACCACTTTATTCAGCCCCTAAATAAATATTATTATTAATGCTCGGCAGAATTATTGACTGGGGTAATTCGCCAGAAAAGGAGGTCAGGGGTGTCGGTGTAGCTCTATATTATGAGAAACAAAGAAAGCAGAATGGTCTTTGCGATTGCTCGTTTTTGTAGAGTTTTGGCGCACCTGGACCCACTGACTGCCAAAAGAGGGATTTAATTTCGCTGTACTATATAAGCACTTTGAGCAGCTGCTGGAAAGTGAACTGCAATCGGATAGATTTTTTATAGTGCCAGGCTTTACACCGAATACGCGGAAGAAGTGATGCTTCTCCATCCATGCACTCTGGGTGCATTGGCCGGCCGAAGCTGGTTGCGCAGAGTCCCTACTTCTTTGAAAAGTGCCCTCTATCTGTATCCTCTGCGGTCTCATATTGTCATTTCGACTGCTCAGAGCTTTCCTCTGGTCATTCCCGCAATATTGTCTTTTCGTCTGGTCAGAACGTCATTCAGGCATTCCGAGGGCTTTTCTAGGCGATGCTTTTATTTCTTGCACACCTTTCTAACAGTACATCGTGCTTACTGAGTGAATGTGCTATAGTGTAATTCGCGAGCCACTGTGAAGAGGAGGCAGCCATTGTAGGCATGCCACTTAAATCTGACATAATGCGATACAAACGAATTTTGTGCTGTATCTAGTTTCAGCCTGATTATTCCACATTTTCTTTTCAGAAGATGACAGTGCTACCCTCCAGTGCGATAGAAAAATATGGAGTAAAGGTCAGATCAAATGCAGAGTGCTTGCAGCGCACAGTGACCACAGGCATCTAGAGACCTGACTGATTTTCCTGCGGAATTTCCAGCCACAACCCCATTACCCATTCCTTTCATCGCGAATCTGGCAAGGCTAGGAAAGCTTCAGACCACCTCAAAAACAAACAAGACTTTGTAAACGTGGGTTTCGATATCGTGGCGTATAAGTAAATATTGCTGCTTCAAGCACATTTAGGTGCATCACGCGTTCATGACGCGCTTCACATATGTTCATGACGCACCTCGGACATTTCTGCTCAGCTTACTTAGCAAATAGGATACTCAATCAAATCAGCTACGATCACTGTGTGTTGTTTGGCCCAACTTTTTCTCTGTTATTGATGTGCTTACCGGTCTCAGCTTTCGATGCTTACTGTGAGCGCATGCGTAGAAACGAATAAACATTTTCTCATCGTTAGCGCGGATGTTTATCGGCTAGTTTCGTAGTGTTTGAACATTTATTTATTCATTCCACACAAAAAGTGGAAAGAGAAGGTGGAGAAAAAGCTGTTTTAACACAGCTTTCTGTTAAAACAACTTTTAAACAGCTGTGTTAAAACAACTTTTTCTCCACCCTCCCTTCTCACTGTTTGTGTGGAATAAATAAATAAATGTTCAAATGTTCAAACATTACGAAACTAGCCGATCAACATCCGCGATAACGATGAGAAAATGTTTATGCCTTCCTAGGCATGCGCTCACAGTGAGCATCGAAAGCTGACACCTGTAAGCCCATCAATAACAGGGAAAAAGTTGCGCCAAACAACACACAGTGCTCGTAGCTGATTTGATTGAGTATCCTAGTTGCTAAGTAAGCTTAGCAGAAATGTGCGAGGTGCGTCATGAATATGTACGAAGCGCGTCATGTACGCGTGATGCACCGAGATATGCTTGAAGCAGCAATATTTACTTACGCCACGATATCGAAAGCCACGTTTACAAAGTCTTGTTTGTTTTTGAGGTGGTCTGAAGCTTTCCTAGGCATGCCAGATTCGCGATGAAAGGAAAGGGTAATGGGGTTTGTGGCTGCAAATGCCGCAGGAAAATCGTTTTCCTTCGGCAGAATGCGCTCAATGGTGTTAAAAATGTTACTTGCTGGTCCAAATTAAGGCCTATGTCTAGTACTAAGTTTTGTAATAAATACCATTATCGCGGTCGCAGTGTTTCTACAAGTGTCGCAGTGTGCATCTTGCGTCACAGCAACTCGCCTCCCCAAAGCTACCGGACAAATTCGCTACAAGTATACGTGCTCAGTTACAACGCTAGAGACATTGTTAACAAAGCGGAAGACTTGGAAGAATTCCTCTTGTTATATTATACTGATTTCTGCACGATCAGTGAGCCAAGGCAGCATTGCGTGATTAGCAATGACAAAATTGTTCGGCCGTGTTATCAATTGTACCGCAGAGATACAGTCTTGCGTGGGGGCGTAGCCATTGTTGCGAAGAAGCGTACTGGGGTAACGATCGCAGACCAAATCACTGAACACGAAATGCTATTCTTAAACATTTCCTTCTTGGGTAAAATATTTTTTTCCTTGGCGCAGTTTGTTGACCACAATCTGCTGGTGATTTGTTTTTGAATATGTTATATAATCATCCGCTAAAATTTTCTGGCGCAAACTTCATCATTGCTGGGCCTTTTAATCGACCCTGCAATCGCTCACATTGTGATTATCCTGTTGCCGGTGACTTTCTAATAGGTAAATCTGCTCTCTTAACCTCGAGCAAGGAGTTAAAATATGTTCTCGTAGTAGTTTAATGCTAGTTCCTACAACGTCATACCGAAATGCTCAGTAACTTATTAGTTCGCATGGAACGCGGAATTTCTGACCGTAGGCAATTATCTTTTCCTGGTGTAAGGGAGCTAAGAAAAGTAGGAATAGAGTCCCATCAACCGTCATTAAAAATTACAGCATGACAGATGACACGGCCGCAATACACTATCAGGACGCGCATCTTGACTGTGTAAGTCATAACGTAGAGTGTTCTTGGGAATATTTACGCGCAACGACAGAATTTTGCGTTGACAATTTGTTCGCACAAAGAAAATTTCCAAGAATATCACATAGCCTTGGATCTACATATTACTCGCATGAAAAGAAAAATTATGCTCCTGGGAAAGCAGCCCAAAATGTCCACAGGAAGGTTCAGTGAAGTAATTACTGATTTATAAAACGTTTAGACAAGCAAAAGGCAATTCTTTCAGAAAAACGCTATAAAATTTTATCGTGAGTGACCACCCAAATTTTTGGCGCCATATTAACCAAAGTAACCAGGTGGTCCAAAAAATTAATTTCAAGATAAAATTATCAACGAACCACTTAAAATTACAGAATATATTATTAGGTATTTTCGGACGGTTATTTCCAAGGAGATAATTATGATTATGAGGTTTCCGTTATGCCAAGCAAATGCCAAGGTGCTAGGGTAGCTACAAAATAGGTTCCGGAAACAAAGGAGGTTGGATGACAATCTGTTTTCATTAACGCAGTGTATAGATATTGCTGAAAAGGAACACAGGCCCCTATGGCTAGCATTTCTGGTTATTAAGGGAGCCTACTACAACGTTATTCAAGAGTATCTGTGGGACATACTGGGCGCATTGGTGATGGAATATAAAGTAAATAATCTTTTAAAAGATATATATATATATATATATATATATATATATATATATATATATATATATATATATATATATATATATATATATAAAGGTATCAGAGTGCTTATAACATGGGGAAAATGTATCAGAGCCTGTAGAGATACAGCGGGGGCATAGGCAACGATATCCTCTGTCTCCTTTGTTGTTCATGTTGTACCTGCAGGGGTTGGAGACTAAGCTAAAGAGAAGCGGACTAGGCTTCTATCTTTCCTTTTTCAAGCAAGAAGAATTGTTTAAACAGTCATTACCGGGGCTAATATACGCCGGCAATATAGTGCTAATGGCTGACAACAAGGAAGATTTACAGAAGTTGATAGACATATGTGGTACAGAGGGAGATAGATTTGGTTTCAAGTTTACTAAGCAAAAACCTGAAGTCATGATATTTCATGATGAGGTCGGCGAGCATAGAATACAGGAGTTCACGCTAGAAGTAGTGGATGAGTACAATTATCTTGGGGTGTGGATAAATACTGGTGCTGAGTGTCTGAAATAGCATGAAAAATATGTAATGAATAAAGATAGTAGGAATGCAGCTGTCGTTACAAATAGTTAACTGTGTAATTGCAATAGGGATGAAGTAGAACGAGGGATCTGGAAAGGAGTGATGGTTCCTAGCATGACTTTCGGTAATGCCGTCCTGTGCATGAGACCCGATGTTCAAGCAAGGCTAGAAATTAAACAACGTGGCGTAGGGAGGCTAGCTTAGGGATCACATGGCAATACACCAATTCAGGGGGACCGGGTAATATGGGATGGTCGTCGTTTGAGAGCAGAGAAGCTGTGAGTAAGATAGCATTTGAGGAGCGATTGAAAAAATGGGGGAAAAGCATTGCGCTAGGAAAGTTTTCAGATACCTGTATATAAGGAAGGTTAATACGAAATGAAGAAAGAGAACTAGAAAATTTGCAAGCAAATATCTGGACAGAAGTAGGGGGGGGGGGGGGGCAAATCAGCACTTATCGGTTAAGAAAAAGGTTAAAGAAACTGACAGAGCTCTGTGCAAATCAGGGATGCTGACGAACTCATCACTGGGAACATGCAGGATTTTTAAGCAGGAAATTGCCAAAGAAAACATCTATTATAATTATAGGGGAAGCTCTTTATTGTTTGAGGCCATGGCGGGAGTTTTGCGAACTAAGACATATAGAGTCAGGTACCACGAGATAGACACGTTGTGCGTTGCGTGCGGTGAGGAGGAGGAAACGGCTGAACACTTGATACTTTTCAGTATAGGGCTTCACCCTACAGTGGAATGCAGCGGGGCTTATTTATCCAAGGCATTTGGGTTTAAGGAGAGTGAAGGGAAAGTAGATTTTAAGGGGGTAGAAATAACGAAGCGAAGGTTATCTCATTGGTGGCTAAAATCAAGAGAAGAGTAAAATTTCATAAGTAATAGCTAGGTGGCTTGAGCCACCGCCCGATTCAAAGGCTTCAACCGTATCCATCCTTCCATCCATCCATCGATTCATAGTACCGTCGGCCGCTGTAGACAAGGCTGCTCACCACTGTACAGTTGAGGGTTTGGAAACACCCGGGTTTGCAATTTCCTCCACATGTTTTCCTCTCTCCTACTGAGCTGTTTATCTGCTGCCGGATAGGCATTACGACCGAGCTTACAATGAGAAATGATTTCATGGAGTGTTGTGACATGGTCACCCGATAGGGGGTGTTCCTCGCGTGGATGCGGCGCGTCATCGGCGATTGACCAGAAAGTGAGCCCTCGGGCAATTGCGTGCGCCTTCTGGTTCCCCCACTGGCCCTCATAAGCCGGGCACCAGATCAGTGAGAGTAGCTCGCATGGTACTTGCCCTTTTCTTCGAATTTTGACGGCTGCAACAAAGATTCTATCCATATCATTATTCTTTATGGCTGCCCTAGAATCACTCACTATACCTCTTGGGTAAGATACTTTTTCTTTGCGCAATTTATCGACCACACGATGCTGATGGTTTGTTTCTGAATAATTTATACGATCTTCTGCTAAAATCTCCTGGTGCAAACTTTTATCATTACGGGGCTTTTAATCTGCCCTGCAATCGCACACATTAAGGATGTTCTGTTGCCGGTGACTCTCTAATAGATAAATGTGCTCTCTTAAACAGGAGCAAAGAAGTAAAAATTTCCCTCGAAGTATTTAAATCCCAGTTCCTATAACTTCATACCGAAATGTTCAGTAATTGAATATTTCGCGTGGAATGTCGAATTACTTACCATAGCGTAGTATCGTTTCTTGGATTCAAACAGCTAAGAAAAGTATGAAAAACGGCCCATGAACTCTAATTAAAACCGTGATAGATGACACGGCAGTGATACACTATCTGGACATGCATCTTAATTGTGTAAGTCATAATATAGAGTGTTCATGGCCAAAATAACGCGCAACGGCAGAATTTTGTGTTGACCAACTTGTTCGCAGAAAGAAAATTTCCAAGAGTCGCACTAACCCTTGGCTCTAGATATTACTGACACGAAAATAAATATTATACTCCTGGGAAAGCAGCACAAAGCGTGCACACCATTGTTCAGTGAAATAATAATGGCTTATTGAAGAAGCTAGACATGCAACAAGCAATTGTTTCAGTAAAACGCATTCAGATTTTGTCGGTAGTGACCACGCAAAATTTTGGTTCCGTATTAGCCAAGGTAACGACGAGATCAACGAAAAGATATTTCAAGATCAAATTGTCAACGAACCAATCGAAATTACCGATAATATTATTAGGTATTCCGAGACAGTTTTCCGAAAGAGATAAATATGAGTTTTTTTTTATAAATATTAGGTTTCCTTACGGTATCCTGCGAACACTCTTTAACAACCCGCGAAGGTTTCATTACCTTGTCAACGTGAGTGCTAAGAAGTAAAGTGGTGAAGAAAAGTTCCCATGCCGCTCCGACCCAGCCAGGAGCGTCTGCTCTCTGCTGTCGCAGCGCTGCCATCGCATGCGCGCTTATTGAATCACAACTGGCCTCTCCCATGTACCGCGAAATGCTCGACTGGTAGCGCAGTGTAGCACTCGCTCCAAAAGGCTGTTCAAGTTAAAGCACTTTGAAGCGCGCCGAGAGCATGAACGGTACCGTTACAAACGCTAGCCCCGCCGCGGTGGCTCAGTGGTTAGGGCGCTCGACTACTGATCCGGAGTTCCCGGGTTCGAACCCGACCGCGGCGGCTGCGTTTTTATGGAGGAAAAACGCTAAGGCGCCCGTGTGCTGTGCGATGTCAGTGCACGTTAAAGATCCCCAGGTGGTCTAAATTATGCCGGAGCCCTCCACTACGGCACCTATTCTTCGTTTCTTCTTTCACTCCCTCCTTTATCCCTTCCCTTACGGCGCGGTTCAGGTGTCCAAAGATATATGAGACAGATACTGCGCCATTTCCTTTCCCCAAAAAAACCAATTATTATTATTATTATTATTACAAACGCTAGCGGCGCTGATCCCGTGTGATTCAATATGGCGGTCGTCTCCACCCAGGCGGCGCTGGCATCGAGGCGCCCTAATGCTGGCCCGGGCGCGCGCCGCCTTCGAGAGTCTGCGCTGAGAGAGCGTGAGTCCCTCTTCCTTTCTTGCTCCCCTTGATAGGAAAGCCGCAACAAAGCTACTGCGGCGTGCGCTTTAACAGTGCGACATCGAAGTGCGCTTCGATTGGCCGCGCGGCTAAAAGCACAACAATTTCCCAGAAGGTAAATGCAGAAGGCTGACGGGCATATTTCGTTATACTCCGTCTGCTTCCTCATGCCTTTTTGCTTCCTGGCACACGATATCATGCGTTTGCGTTCGCAAGAGGTGGTTTTCGGCTCTGTGAGCCATCTGCTTGACTTCTCACATGCCATATCCTTACACCTTTTTCTTTTCTGGAAATTCACTACATACGGACACGGTGAGAGCCTCGAGTCCGGAATTTTTGCTTATGATGCCGAGGAAATCAGGCTTGCTGCCATGTTTCCAGCGTTATGCCCTAAGCCGTATGTTAATGAGTGAGTTTAATCAGACCCTCTGGGAAAGCAACACAGCTCAAGTCGCCGCGTTCTGAAGCCACTGTAAAACGTGCTTCGGGCGCTTTTTCAAAATATTTCTTGCGCTCCTACGCAGTACGCTCGATCTATCAATGCTACTTTTTCGTCGCCTATGCTGCATGGTCCATCTGTGCTCACGAGACGGTTAAAAGGACTCATTCAACATTCCAGCAAAACAGATGCTCATCGTGTACGAGGCTCACCACGCGCGTCATACAGCTAGTTAAGTAAGCTGTTTACACTACGCTTGATGTTCTTGCAACTGTTCTCCCGCTTTGCGCGCTTGTCGTTTGATGTCAACGTCAATTCTTCATCGGAAAGAAAGGAAATGTGGCTGTGCTGTGAGCGGCTGCCTGTGCCTGGATGCTTTTGCTTTTAGTGTCTCGGTAGCGCTGCCGCCCTATATGCGCTCAAGCCTATGGCGCTCCACTCAAGGGAAAGAGCGAATGATTTGGCCCTCCCGCTTTAATCTTACGCATCTCTACAGCACGGACAAGGGGCGGTAATCAAGTGCGCGACGTCGCTGCAAGAAAACTGCTTGCTCTTCTGCATAGCAATGAACAGGAATAAAGGGGCCTAGGATTTTATTTTTTTGCTATGTTAAATATAGCTTATCTTTATGGAAGATATTTCAGCCATCGGTCCTACCTTCACGCGTTTGTGCTGGCTGTTCCGGGCAGCGTTACATCATCCCTGTCTTTCCCTCCTCCTCTTTATCTATCTATCGGCCACAGTGGTGTAGATCAAAAGCCCTGGTCTTGAAGTGCCTTTCATTTCCAGCGTGACCGGGTACGTTTTTCGTTTGGATCAACGAATCGGATTAAATGCGATCGCCGCATCGCTAGTCATTCACTTTCTGTCCGCGCTTATAGGCTTAGGCGCTATCTTTTCGACCGCAAAATAAGTCTGAGGCTAAGCCGAGGCAGAGTGTCACAGCACACCAGCTTTTTCTCCCCCTCCAGGGGAGAATCAATGCGAACATTACGCAACAAGGCCGCAGAGAGAGCCAGAGAACCGCTGCGAGAACACCAGGCAAGGTCTAACACCTTAATTGGCCATATTCTGTTGGGTAGTGAAGATTATACCCTTTGAGCGCTTACTTCCTAACATTAGAGCACATGAGTTCCCTTCTTCGTCTCGTGCTCTTGAGCATAGAGAAACTCGCACAAGAGACGAAAGCTCTGCAGCAATAGATCGAAATGTCTGCACAGGAGCGCACGAAATATTTAGCCAAAGCGACAATAACATATGCCAGCTGCTCCAGAACCGCAGCTCCTTTTGCAGCGTCAAGTTCGCGTATGCTCCGAGTTCACTCATTAACACTGCTTACGACAGAAGATTGCAACATTGCAGCGAACAAGAATTCTTCCAGAAGAAAAGCGAACACGGCGGACTCTGAAAAAGTTTATATGTTGCAAATATTCAGGAACTAAAAAGGAAATTGAAGAAAAAAGCACTCCAGAAGTCACGCAGATGCCTCAAAGACCCGCATCTTGTGAACGTAAACGCACGGTAACATACGCCAGAAAGCAGAAAAGTACGGAGAAGCACACAGATTCCAACTTCATATGGCTTCCAGCGCAGTGCCTTACTTTCCGGAAAACTGCAAGTTTCCGTATATTAACGCACCATACTGAGGGCCACGCTCTATACCACTGCGGAATTCGAAGAGCCGAAAAGAGTAGGCACACGCCGTACTAGCTTTTTCCCAGCTTCGGTATGAAGGAGAGCAGTAGCGGAGGAGATCTCACGAACTCTCAGCGCGCTCCTTCAAAGCCTGCGCGCGCCGAGGCGCGCCAGCGACGGCAGCGCCGCGACAGCGGAAAGCAATCGCTCCTGGCTCGGTCGGAGCGGCCTGGGAATATTTGACCACACATGTACCTACGCCCTGATAGCATTCCGAATGTGTTTCTTATGCGTTATGCAGAGCAGATTACAGTGTTCCATACCGATAAGTTGAACTTGTCGATTGCTACAGTCGATATACCTTCTGATTCGTGCATTGCACACGTTACACCGATTCATAAAGACGGTGAGCGGCTTTTTGCAAATAATTATCGTCCTGTTTCAATAACAGGTACATGTTGTAAATTGTTGGAGCATACTAAAGGCCTTCGCAATGTAAGCCCATTTGTAGTAACAAGTAGTTGTTCAGCTCATGTGCTTCCTGTTAAATCGGGCGCACCACAAAGATGTGTTTTACGCCCGTTGTTGTTTCTTATTTATGTTAATGATTTAGCAGATATGGTCACCAGTGATGTATTTATTCAGATGTCTGATCACAAATGGCTTGTTTGCAAAGAAATAACCTCTGGTAATGACCATATCTTGCTACAGAATAGTATTCTTGAAGTAGAAGGACGGATTGATCGCAGGGGGATGGATCTTAACACAGAAAAAACGGTGCTTTTGCGTATTATTAGGAAAAATTTTCAGTTGCTGATTTTCCATATTCACTCTGTAACAGTCCTATTTAAGCCGGGGTAAGTATAAAATAACTTGGCGTTACACCAAATAACAAGCTCACCTAGTCCGAATGTGGTTTTGATGGTTGTCTTATTGAAGGCCATCTCCTGTACATGAGTGGCCGGCCTGCAAATCTTCGGCCTCTAAGGCAGAGGTCGCCCTTTGTTTTGAGGTGACTCTTCCCAATGCCACCACACTAGTTGCCTTCTGCTCATCGCCATCGGCTCACACCTGATCACCTGCAGGACGCTTCAAATGTACGCTGCTGTCAATCACCTCTACCGAAGATAGCCAAGGTTTCGGCCCATGAAGCCGAGTGGACCGCGTCGCTCGCAACCACGCTGACAGCGACGGGGCGCCGAACACACTAGAAGCTGACACTTCAGGCGACACACTGCTGCACTCGGGCGACGAAGGAGCATCGCCGGAGCAGAAGGCATGTCGCGCATTCACTGGCTAAATCGCCTCCGCTGGCTCTACACAATGGGCGTTCTGCTCTCGTGATCGCTCGGTGACAGGTGGCTCCTGAGCAGCAAGCACAGGACTCAAAGTAACAGACCCGGACAGACCCGGGTCCTTTGGTTTGCGGAGACGTGTATCATGGTCTGAGGTTCTGTGGCCGTGGGCGTAGCTTATGGCACGCCCATTTCCTGTTGAACACCCTCACGTATGACGTGCCCGAGCGACGTACACCACCTAAAACTGAATTGACAACAGCAGAAGTCTTCGAAGTTCGCTGTGGACTGCACATTTTATCCTCTGCAAGTTCTGGCTGCTTGAAAGGATCGTTTCTGAGTGGTTCACAGAGGCTCGGGCCAGGCGACTGTAATGGCGGATTCGAGCGTCCGGTATCTTTTACAAGGTAGAAGCTTCTTGCTTTGCCTTTCCCTTTGTTTATAAAAAAATAAACAAGGGTTCTAATGGTTTTCGGAGGGTTGCAAACGAGGCCTCAAACCAGTTGCCCCTTGGCACCATGCATTAACAGACTCACTTTAATTTCCTGCGTTTTGTCACGGTCGGTGCACCGAAGTATACGTTTTATTTCCTAAGCATACATTATAACGGAATAATTTGGCTGCTGCATCTGTGAGTTTAGCAGTAAATTGGCCCGATTCTTGCCTAGGTGAATGAAATATCGAGCTCTCTCTTGATTTGATACCACGTAGCCAAAGATGTTTCGTGCATTTCGCACCTCGTCTTGCGAGACGTCTGGAAGGGAAAATGAAACATAACGGAGCTTAATGTCATCCTCCCCCCTATTGAAGGTGTACACGTGCTAGAATGGGAAAGCCATTTTTCTAGGTCTTCAAAAGGGAAGCTGCTGAAGGTTGAAGGTATCCGGCTAAAGGATTCCTGAAGGGCTCCTACAGGTTGAGTGCGGTCGACGCTGTTGGCGGGCTCATGGTCGACGCCGTTACTTTTTTTCGCTGTCGCATGGGATCCAGTAGGATTCTGAGCTAGGCGGCAGCCCGTGTGGACGGCGACTGGTTAAAGACCTTGAGCTGGTCTTCTGCTGCGGCAGTTGGAAGAAGCGTCCAGTGCATGGTCACCCCCTTCACCAGAATTTACGAAGTTGTAACTGCGGTCCAGTAGTCAGAAAAGCAGCGAGGAGGGGGTTCAACAGAAGTGTCTTTTAAGTGGAACTTCGCCCACAAAAAGAAATGAGTCGTCGGCGGCCCAGCAACAGGCGAGATTAGCGGTCGTCAAAAAAAAATTTTCTTGCTGGGTCGACCTCAATTGAATTTGAAACAGAATAATCGAGATGTGACGCTGAAGCAACTACAACAATCTGAAACACAGTGCAGGCAAGTGGGCGCGTGCTGCAATCATTCAGGAGAAGTCTGGTGGCATCCCAAGCGAAAATAAAATAATTAAGCTGAGTTACGGCAGCTCAAAGCGCCAAAAAAACATAGAATACTATGATTCGAAGCAATATTGCAAATAAAAAATACCCCTTGGCGCTTTCACAGCCGGCTTTATTCTGTTTCATATTGCTTTACGAAAATTCGAAATTTTCATCCACCGGTGCAGTGTTTTGAAAGAAAGGAAACGGCGGAGTACCGGACTCATTTCGTGGACACGTCAACCGCGACTTGGGGGAGCGAGAAATGTGGCAGTGAGAGTATAAAGAGAGAGAGAGAGATGTCATAGTGTGAGGCTCTAGTGTAATTTCGAGGACCTCGTGATCTTTAACGTGCACTCACATCCTACAGCACACGGGAGCCTCTGGGGATATATTAATGTACATGCCACGCTGCTCTCCAGAATTCCATCTAATGTTTCTTACCGAAAGCTCTTGGTGGAATTAACTTACTCGTATCTTTGACATTGGTGTAATTATCATTGTCTATATAGCAGCGCACCCCGAGCAGGAATGAGGAAGGCCCGTCTGCAACAACCGCCCCTGCCTCACCGGTCATATGGTTCCCGTTAATAAAGTAGTATGCGCAGGGGGAGGAGAAGCCGCGCAAATTCTTGGACGACCCTCTCCAATGCTCACTACACTTTTAGAAGGCCTGAGAGGAGGGTGACGACGTCATCGCACCTTAGCAGCGGCTTCTCTGTGCGTTGAATTTTCTTGGCATTTGAGTATCGCCCGTTCTCTTTACAGGCGAGGACAATCTTTTGAGGCAGCGTCTTGAGGGCCGCGGCAATTGGCACACGTAAGGACTGTTGCGCGGCAAGAATCGCCGCTGAATGGCTGAGTACGCCGTGGGCACACGATAGAGAAAATGCACACACTACTCACGTGTCCTATCTTTACACATTTCCGGCTCTCAAGAGGCTTTTGGACGAAGGCCTAACTACATGATGAAAGTGCCCAACCTTCACGTACGTTGGAATGCAGTCCCCTTGGAAGGTCACCTTCGTGCAATTTGTCCTCTAAGGGCGCTGAGCATGCAGTGCAGCTACACCGCCGGTAGCTGGTTTGATCAGAATGGGAAGATCGGAGTCGCGCATGGCCACGTCGACGTCGTAAATGACGCCTGCCGTAGTGGCGCATGCCTAGAACATGAGAAGGAACGCTGATACTGCCGAGCGTTTTGATGGTGTTCCAACTTTCAAGCGCGTTCCATGACATCAATGGCGACGACTTCCTAAAACTATTCACCCTTACATATTTAATTGCTCCCGGGACGTGAGCCTCCAAGAACGCAGACGTAGATTTCTTGTTGATATAGTTGATATTGTCGGTGGGAGTCTGCGGCACAAACAAGACAGTATGTGGCGATGCTTCTCGCTTCGTAGTGATTATGGACGTATTCGACGACGACGATTCTTCACCTTTGCGCAGTCTTCGTTTGGATTTCTTGCTTAGGACTCTCGTGAAGCCGTCGTCAGCCGAAGAGTCATCAGTGGTGGCCGAGTACACTCCGGAGGCCTGGCTGCTTGCGTCATTCGATAGACCAATGCGTTTCTTCTGGGCGGAAGCGGCTGACGCACCGGACTGAAGCCGAACAGCATCCACTTCCATCACCATCACCGAAAAGGAGAGTGGTTTCGTTATAACATATTAAATCAGGAAAACTGAAGAAGCGAAGGGATGACGTTCTGGTGTACAACCACTTCATCGTATTCCAGCGAACTTCAACACCCGTCAGGCACCTGGCGAAACGAGTCGCATGACGCTTCACGCAGTCCGCCTTGCTCTTTCCTACGGACATGACTTGAGGGCACAGTTAGGCAAACTTGCACGGGGAGAAAAATAACAACCGGCGCACCGTAGCGCTTTGTCAAATTCTTCACAATGTGAGAAATCCTGAGCACATACGGTAGAACCGCTGGTCTTATTACCTTTGAAAGCCACTATCGCGGTACGTCCTATATTTCATTTTCCGCCGAAGCTTTTCTGCCACAGCAGCAATTATTGCAAAAGGAAACCTAGCCTTCGCAATCCTAATGACCTGATTTCGAGGGTCTCATGTAGGCGTGCGCAAGTGCTTGGACAAGGACACCCGCAAGCCATAGGTCCTGATGGTACGTTTTAGACTTAGAATGTGCGTACCCGAAAGGCAACAAGTCTTTTTGTGCCCGCGGGAAGTACAACCAGCACTCGTGATCTGGAGTTATAGTCAGGTTTATACCTAAAAATTCCAGCTTTTCATGGTCCAGTAATTCATGATTAAAAGTTATACCCTTTCGATGTCGTCTGAAGGCTGACACAATTTCTATCACAGTTACAATGTACGTCTCGCTGGGTTGATATTAAAAAAACAAATAGTCATCAACATAGCAAAAAATCTGCAGAGTTATCTCGCCGTCAAAAAAGAGCGTAAGATGACGGCCAATGCTGAATAACACAATGTCAGCCAGTACAGGCTTTCGATGGAACAAGAAAAGAGCCTACAGACGCAGCGCCCTGTAGATATGCGACTGTATCTCCAGTGCAACAATAACTGATGGGCACGTTGGTCTGACATGATTTCCAGTGAAACAGCGCAACGGCACAAGGCCAGAGGACAAGAAAGAACGATACACAGCGCTGGCTAACAACCGAATGTTTATTCAGTGAGCCATGCTTATAAAGGCGCCAGGGACACTGAAAAAACAGAAAAACAGAAAAAACAGAAACAAAGCACACACAAAACCGTGACAGATATCCCTCCACCGAGGCACGTTTATGATAACACAAGGCTAACACGTGTGCAAAAATTAATGTTCTTTCTGCAAGATAGCGACAGAAGGGGTGCTTACGCACCTCTGACCCAGCTTCAAGATCTCAGACGCTTCGATAACTTCTCTAGTCAGCTGATCTTTGTGTCTATCAACACTTCTGCTTTTGTCATACAGAGGCTGGCACGAACAATCACGACAGTGAACACCAATGTGGCGGGCAGCGTTCTTGACATCATTTTTGTGCTCCCTCAGCCTATCGTTCAAACAACGACCAGTTTGTCCAACATACGAACCACCACAACTCAAAGGGATCGAATAAACCAGATTCTCTACGCACTTCACAAATTTTACCTCATTCTGTTTTGTGCAGATGGGTTCACCTTCATTTGACTTTTTGGGGCCATTTACACACGCGCACAGACTTCTCAATTTCACAGGAGCTGAAAACACAACATCTACTCCGGCTCTCTTACCTATTCTTTTCAAATTATGCGATACAATATGAATGTAGGGTATCACACACACATTTTTTCTTCTGGTACTATGGTGGACAGCGGCAGAAAGTTTTAACTTTTTCAGCATCCCCTCCGCTACAGCTGCTAAGACGTTGAGGGGGTATCCTGCAGTAACGAGCCTCTGAACCTGATAATAAAAGCTATTGGCAGTCCTGTGGGTGCAAGATTTTTTCATGGCGTTACTGAAGCAAGACGCTATAATGCCCCTTTTTACGAGCTTCGAATGAGAGGAACTATACGGAAGCAACGGCTTTTTGCTCCTAGGTTCAAAAGACCAGCACATATGTGCAACAGTGAAGTACAGGGTCAAATCAAGAAATTTTATGCAGTCATCAGCAGGTACTTCGTGTGTCACTTCAAGAGGCGCGAGGACTTCAGAAAAACTGAAAGAATGGCATTAACTTCTTGATCAAAATTCACCGCATCGGATTTTATCAGAATCAGGTAGTCATCTACAAAACGAAAAACTTTTTCAGCATTTGAGCTAATGAGACGATTTTCAAGGGTCCGTGCCAGCCTCTGTATGACAAAAGCAGAATTGTTGATAGACACAAAGATCAGCTGGCTAGAGAAGTTATCGAAGCGTCTGAGATCTTGAAGCTGGGTCAGAGGTGCGTAAGCACCCCTTCTGTCGCTATCTTGCAGAAAGAACATGAATTTTTGCACACGTGTTAGCCTTGTGTTATCATATACGTGCCTGGTTGGAGGGATATCTGTCACGGTTCTGTGTGTGTTTTTTTCTGTTTTTTTCTGTTTTTCTGTTTTTTCAGTGTCCCTGGCGCCTTTGTAAGCATGGCTCACTGAATAAACATTCTGTTGTTAGTCAGCGCTGTGTATCGTCCTTTCTTGTCCTCTGGCCTTGTGCCGTTGCGCTGTTTCACTGGAAATAGTATCTCCAGCGTTTCATAGTCAAGAACGGGTCTTCCACCACCTCCAACTTTAGACGGTTTTGAAGAAACCCTCTTATTTCGCGCTTCCATGTACTTTTTTCACTTACTATGCATCTTAATGACAAGTCAACTTATGGGTTTTTACAGCTATCGCACTTGCAGCTAAGAACAGCTCTCGAAAAACTATCTAAACCAAGGTATTTCCACAGCTTTGAAGCATGGGTCTTTACCTTGAATTGTTTCACCTTCTTCCGAACAAAGTTCTTTTCGGTTGCTTGAGTGGCTTTCTCACCAACATTCCTAAAGGTTGGAATATCAATCCTCGCTTCTTATCAGCTTGTAGAAGGTTCAAGCCGTTGTCTGTGAAGAAGGAAACTTCTTTCGCTGCTCTCTCCTGGCTCGAAGTTCTCCTGCTCACAGTACCCCAAAGCTTACTAGCACTTCGTAGAAGGCTGCCAACACCATCAGTTGGACACATGAAGGGAGGTTTCTGGACTACGCATAGTGTGTGATATAACAGTTAGAAGCTATGAACAATGCGTCGTTTTTTCAAATATAATTAGTCGTGAGACTGCGCTAGTTGTGCTCCCTCCTTGTCCATGTCCTTTTGTGTGCTGTACCTTTTTGATTTTTCTTCTTGTGAAGGTGCTGTCAAAGACCCATTTCCAAAGCATTTCACCCTAATGAAGCCGAGAACCAGGCAAAGGGAATGCTTGTACTCATCGTGTCTCTGCCGTTGGGATTCCCGGCGGCACAGAGGATCAAACCAATCTGTTTCCTTCCCGAATCTTTTCGAATAGACGGGGAATTTCATCGACACTGCTGCAAACCATCACCATGCTAGCGGACCACAATGATGACACTTACACAACAACCTGACGCTGATACATTAAGGTCAACTCCGTAAGCGATAAACGAAGTCAATAGCTCTGGCTGATACTCTACGTGTAACTACAATACAAATGTTCCCTCGACTCGTTCTTCCCCTCAAATACGCGTTCATTAATAGCCGATACTTAATGATGTGAAAGTACACGCAGTTCACGGGACTTCTTTGACTCTGTCACATATATTAAGGAGCCTAAATTCAACTTTAAAGGAAAAAGGTGCGAGGAGGACGACGCGAATTAACCGAAGTATAAAGAAGAGGAAGAAGCATTCGTTGAGGTGGCGAGAGATGATTGGTCGAGAAGGATTCGGTGACGTGGACAGAGATGATTGGTGTAGAAGAGAAGAGGACGACGACAAGACATACGTGGACTAACACCGAGGCTATAAAAGGACGAGTGAGAGCGAGGCCTGGGGGGGGGGGGGGGGACAGCAGAGAAGCGGAGGC
This sequence comes from Amblyomma americanum, assembly GCF_052857255.1. Lineage (NCBI taxonomy): Eukaryota > Metazoa > Arthropoda > Arachnida > Ixodida > Ixodidae > Amblyomma > Amblyomma americanum. The sequence continues at coordinate 47,079,485 of NC_135504.1, read as the reverse complement.
TCCGGCGGGTCAGGGACACTTTGGCTGGAAGAGAGCGACGCCGGCTACTGCTCCGGTGAGCTCGCGTTCTCCGACCTCGCATCGTGGACCTCCTGCCGTGCCTGAGCCCATTCCGGGGAGTCAACAGAGGAGGCTACCACCTGCTACGGCCAGGAGTGTCTCCAGCGCTGTTGCAACCCACCCGGGTGGTGACCCCAACGCCAACACCGGCATCATCTCCACGGGCGCTTGGACCTGGATCTTATACTACGCAGCCAGCGACCCCGCCACCAAAGCCAACACCGGCATCACCTCCACGGGCGCTTGGACCTGGAGCTTGTACGACGCAGCCAGCGACGCCAGCTCAAGCACAGCGAACGCCGGATCGACGCCGCCTACTGGATCCATACAACGCCACAGCCACAACGAACCAACCGTGAGCACGAACGCCGACCGCTAATAGTAGAACACTAGTAGTAGACGCTAGTAGCAGTGTGCCCGGGTCGTGTGTATTTATAGTCTTTGTGCTTTGTGTTAGTTTTGTTAGTTTTGTGTTCTAGTGTATGTGCCACGTAGGGTGTATAAAATGTGCGTTTGTGTGGGTACACCCGTCGCCTAGTTCATTCCTTCAGTCAGAGTGTTCTCCGGAGAGATCCGTGACAGACTCGCAGGGTTCACCTTCCAGCCTAGCAACCTGAAAACCGGAGTAGATAAGGCAAAGACGCTTTCCTTAGGTTATAACATTACTACAAACTGCACAGAGAGTAACTACAAACTGCACGAACAATACGGGAAGTAAGCCACAAAAAAGGACAGACAAAGCGCAGACTTCCAACTGATTTTATTTCAGAAAACACATGGTTTATAAGGCCCGCGTACATAACAAGAAAAACACTATCGCCAAAGGGCTCGACCATAGAAAACGAAAGCAGAATTTTGCAGGACAATCAAAGCCGGTGTGAAACACAAACACGGCCTTCAAAAAAATCTCTTGTCTCGATAGCGGAAATGAGGGCGAGCTAACGGATTCCTCACCCTTTTGGCTATCAGGAACGCCTCGAAATAATAATAATAATAATAATAATAATAATAATAATAATAATAATAATAATAATAATAATAATAATAATAATAATAATAATAATAATAGTAATAATAACAATAATAATAATAATAATAATTGGTTCTGGGGGAAAGGAAATGGCGCAGTATCTGTCTCATATATCGTTGGACACCTGAACCGCGCCGTAAGGGAAGGGATAAAGGAGGGAGTGAAAGAAGAAAGGAAGAGGTGCCGTAGTGGAGGGCTCCGGATAATTTCGACCACCTGGGGATCTTTAACGTGCACTGACATCGCACAGCACACGGGCGCCTTAGCGTTTTTTTTTTGCCTCGGCAACCTCTCTTTCTGTTTTTCTGTGTGCGTTAGAGACGAAAGTGATCTTGTCCAGGTAAGGGACGCAGTTGCGGCTGGCACAGCTTTAGCAATTCAATGGTAGATTGTTGCCTCTGACGGTGTGCATCGATCTTTTATGCTCCAGGGCTCGCTCATTGAAGCATCGGCCAGTCTGGCCTATGTAATCCCGCTCACAAGATAGAGGTATCTTGTGGACAACCTAGGAAACACAACTGGTGAACATGGTCTGATGATTTTTCGTGCACGACTAGCGTTCTGCTCTTGTTTCTTTCTTTTCTTCTGAGAGCAGGGAACTTACTTTTTTCAGCTTACAAGGCGCCGAAAACAGGACAGGCACTCCGTGTTTACCTGCCACCTTCTCGATGCTGTGGGAAAGACAGTGAAAATATGGCATGACGAAAGGAGGGGTCCGGTCTACACACTGTACTTCCCTTACTGCATTCATCAGCCTCTGAAGAAGGCCTTCACATGAGCTGCGAATCACTTGCCGAGGGTAGCCCACGGATTCGAGCCGCATAACTTGATTCCGGAAACTCGATTCAAGAGAGTGAACACATGACTTCTGAACGGCAGAAAAACAACAGGACAGGATGAGGCTACGCTTTCCTAACTTAGTAAAATTTAGTAAAGTTTTGTAAAGTTTAGTAAATTTTAGTTTAGCAAAGTTTTAGTAATGTAAAGTAACGCTTTACTAACTTAGTAAAGTTTACCAACATCATCATGTCCTGCTGTTTGTCTGTCTTTCATAAGTCATGTGTTCACTCTCGTTCATCGAGTTTCCAGAATCAAGTTATGCGGCTCGAATCCGCGGGCTACCCTCAGCAAGTAATTCACATCTCACGTGAAGGCATTCTTCAGAGGTTGAAGAATGCAGTAAGTAAAGTACAGTGTGTGACCGGACCCCTCTCTTTGTCATGCCATATTTTCACTGTTTCCCAGAGCATCAAGAAGGTGGCAGGTAAATACGAAATACGTGTCGTATTTTCGGCGCCTTGTAATCTGAATAAAGTATGTCCTCTGCTATCAGAACAAATGAAACAAGAACAGACCGCAGGTCGTGCAAGAAAAATCGTCAGACCAAGATCACCAGGTGTGTTGCCTAGGTTATCGACCAGACACCTCTATCTTGTGGGCGGGATTACATCGGCCAGACTGGCCGGTGCTTCAGTGAGCGAGCCCTGGAGCATGAAAGGTCGTGGCACACCGGCAATGGCAGCATTCTCCCATTGCATTGCAAAAGCTGTGACAGCCACAACTTCGTCCCTTACCTGGGCAAGACAGCTTTCCTCTGTGACGACTGCGTTAGCTCGCCCTCATTGTCGCTATCGAGACAAGAGATAAAGGTTTTTGAAGGGCATGTTCGTGTTTCACACCGGCTCTGATTGTCCGGTAAAATTCTGCTGATGTTTTCTATCGTCAAGCCTTATGGCGATAGTGTTTTTCTTGTTATGTTCGCGGGCCTTATAAGCCATCTGTTTTGTCAAATCAAATCAGTTGGAAGTCTGCGCTTTGTATGTCCTTTTGTGTGCCTTACGTCCCGCCTTGTTCGCGCAGTTTGTAGTCATTCTCTTCATTATAAACCAACGAGCCCGCCAGAACGTCCTTCTCTAATATTAGCTCGTATTCAGATATTGTAGAAGATACTCCGGTATATCAACTGCCGGTCAGCAAAACAAACTTCTCCTCCTTAGTAATCCGTCTCCTTATGAAATGCGCATTTAATAGATAAGGAACTGGTGTGTGTCTTTTTTTTGTCACTCCCTTGAAACGTAACGAAATTTTTTCCAAAGAATTTTTTATTGTGCACTCTGCTAGAAAATTCTGAAATAAAATGCCGCCCCGAAGACTTTAACGCATGAAACAGCATTTTAATATACAGCTCAGTTAGAAAAGTCGATGGTTTAAACCATATGCTAAAGAGATATTGTGAATACCACTATATTTGGAATTGAATATTACCTTCGAGATAACGATGCATTTTATAAATTGAAGCTGCGTAGTTAAGTAGGCAATGCCTTTTAAATCTTGTGCAGCCAGTCGCAGGCATTCGCTTAATAGCCGATAGTGAGGGATTGTTCTAAAGCAGGCCACTTTATTCAGCCACTAACAAAACTTCTGTATTAGAGCAAAACAGAATTAATAACTGAAGTACTCTGAAAGAGTTGCAGGTCATGGAAGCGGTATACCTCTGTATTATACGTACGAAGAAGGTACAACGCTCCGTGCTAACCCTCTCTCCTGTAGAGTGGTGCGCATGGAGTCCTACTGCCTCCCAAAAGAGGGATTTTGTTTTGCTTTCCACGACAGGCAATGTGAACAGCTGCTGGAAGCTGTACTGCAAACGGATTAATCTTTTTCTAGCAGTAACAAGCTTTAGAACTCATATACGGATGCAGTGGTGCTTTTCCATTCATGCACTGCTGGCGCTTTCGACAGCGAAAGCTGGTGATAGCTATGCAATCATCGTTCATTGATTAGACATTAGGTCGTTGTCTCCTGTTAAAGCCGCATATCTGTTACGAAGCGATATCTTGAGTTCATCTTTTCTACATATCACTAGCTCGTTATTTTGGTTCCGCCAAAATAGCGTATTAAGTTCCCTCTTCAAGATTAGGCTAATAAAAACCTTTATCTTCGTCATAAGCCTGACTACGCCCACAGCAGGGCAAAGGCCACTAAGATGCCTCACCAATTAATCCATTCCTTGGCCTCGCCAATTAATCCTTGCCATCGTATCCTCGCAAACTTCTTAATCTCTTCTTCACTTCACAGCGCGAAATAGCCAAGGACGAAAGATATAAATTGACAGGAACGGGCGCCTTTTCTTATCGAAAGGCATCTCTTAGTGGCAACCAAGCAGCCATGAAACGATAAGAGGCTAAAGAATATTTTTTTTTCCAAACTGAATGTTCACAAGACAAGCGCTATTGTGCAGTACAGAAGGCCAAGGCTGATGATGAACGGCAAGGTGAATGCAGCAAAAAGCCGGATCAAAATAATCAGCATAGAAACAGTCTTTCCGCGCTCAGGAGATCTCTAAAGAAGCAGAATCTGCGAAAGCAGGGCTTCGTAAAAATCCAAGGCTGGGGCCGGAGTCGGATACACATAGACATAAAAAAGAAATCCTTGATGTAAACAAAAGAATATTTGGATAAATGAAAGCGAAAGAAGGGCAAATGTTGCATAAAAAGAAACACCATTACAAGCATGGGTTGGACGGAGCCAATGGTTAAAAAACAATACAGCGAAGTCTTCAAGTAAAGACGGGTGCAATCAAAAAAAAAAAAGATGAACATAAAGAAACTAGAAACATCACACTACAGGAGTAAAACCGAAAGCAAGCGCGGAGGGTAAAGAGCCATCGGATAAAAAAACAGCACAGCGATGTCAGAAGAAAAATCGTGTAAAATTTTAAAACCGACACGAGTATAAAACAATCAAAAGAACACAGCTGCATCAAGAAGGGCTATTCAAGTGGTCTTCAAGGTAGTGGAGTTCTTTTTCAATCAGATGAATGGAGACGGTGCTGAGGGACTGGGTGGCTGCTTTATGAATAATGGTTCAACAGTTTTCGCTTCTGTTCTGTCATAAGCCTGCGCCAAGTATCTAGTAATCTGCAAAGGTTTCCTTCCGGTGTTCTTGCAATCACATCGGTGGCGGAGCTCCGACAGATTTTTGCCTCCTTTATTCAGGATTGTCAATGCGTGTCCTTTTGCCCTTACGTAAGCAACGCCCTGTCTTTCGGGTGTAAACCCGGCCACAAAGTTACAGGAATCTCCTAAATAACCTGTTATTTTCACACGGAGTATTTCATGGCGTGTTTCTTCGTACATTACTGCCACTTTCGTTGTATCATCATCGGACACAATTTAGCAAGCTTGAAGAGAGCAGAGAAAAATACATTAACATCGTATCTTGCATCGCCGAAAGGTCCAGATATGACGCTCGCGACCTCTTGAGCCACCTAATGAGATAGGATGGAAAGCAGGTGGCGAAACTGAGAAGTCTTCGAGGTTGCGCGGTGGAGATGGAAGATGGCTTCCACCTCGGCGAACACTTCCTGATGGCTCTTGCGCCAGAACGTTAGCAGGCGGAGCTCAATTTCTGCAACGTCCCGGGAGCGCGAGGTAGCGCCAAGCAGACGGTCGTCTGAGGCTGGTAGGTTGCTGGGGTTTGTCATTTGTTTGTCCAGAGTCACCACTATCAAGAGCAATGTGGGGTTATAGCGGAACGCCAAAATTAGGTGTGCAACCAAGCAGGCTTCTAGGACTGAACTCCTCATGCCTGGCTTGTGCCCCGGCCACGCGTCGCTCTAATTTACTCTCATCTTCTGGCGCATTGCGTCGCTGGCACCAAGGCGCATCTGGGAGCTCCAAACTGAGCGTCCCCGCGTTTTAGTGTTGGTGGGTGCAACAAGTGTGTCACATGAAGCCGGTTTAGGAACTATTCCACCAGATATTCTTGGTGAAGACGAGGTGAACGAAGTGTCTCGGAGGTGAGCGTGTTCTGGGATTGGGTGCTCTGTGTTCTGTGCGGGCTCTGTTCTCTAGGCCTGTGGGCTGTGGCCGGAGCGCTCTTGCGTCGTTCCCGCCATGGACCACGTAACATCTCGTGTGGAGGTGCGGATTTTACGCCGAGAACACCACGCAGCTTCGTAGTAGTAGTCGTCAGGCTGCGTCTGCAACCAGTTCTCTACCCGGTGAGTCAAGGAGCCCCACCACTGCTTTTTCCTTGATCATGGCTCTTCCTCGCAACACCGGCACCTTTTCCTGCACTGTGGGCACGGATGTGGAAAGCTGGCGTAGCCTCTATGAACGTGTCAGCACTCAGCACCAATAACAGGTGGAACTATACGTTAGCGCTCGCCAGTGTGACATTTTACCTCAATGGCACGGCACGAGTGTGGTACGAGACCCACGAGGAAGACCTAACAAAGCTTGGACGCCTTTAAGGAGAAGTTGAGGACGCTATTTGGCGCGCCAGATGACCGGAAGCTCCCCGCCAAGAAACAGCTTGCGTCTCGAGCCCAATCTTGGCTCTTTGCCATAAGGCCGACGCTGCCATGAGTGGGAAAGGCAAGGTGGGCCACGTGCTCAAAGGCATTGGAGGCGATGCTTCAACTTCGTTATTTGTAAACACTGTTCCACTATTGAGTCTATCATTAAAGAGTGCCGTAGATTTGAGAAAGTGAAAAGCATTCCACAGCCGTTTTCCCGCCTTCCTAACACAGCCGCGACATCTTCCTGCGAGGACCAGCAAGCTCCGTCCCGCGCGCCCTCGGACGTCCCACTCGTCACCGATTAAGTCACCTGGATCGTCCGAAGTGAACTGGAGGCCCTCGCACCTCTCATATCTCCACCATACGTCCCTGATAGGACGCTGCCCGTCGTGTCGCTTATTCAGGCTGTCTTCAAGGAAAACTGCAAAACCTGTATCTTTCCCACCAGGTGTGTTCCGTTGGTTGCCCAGCCGTCCGCCAGCCTCCTTCCCCTGCTTTCCATCCTACTTATCACTCCTCTTCCCGTTACCGCAATCGGGCGGAATGGCGCACGGCTGACGACAGACTCAACTGCTTTCTCTGCTCCCGCGTTGGAAACATCTCTCCACATTGCCGCAGCCCTTGGTCGTCGCCTCCCGGCGGTGGCTTCTCCAACTACCATCCTGACCCCCAATAGCGCCGCTTCTCTCTCTGCTCCCACCCCGACCAGTCTGAACACTCCTTCCGCAATTCCTGCTCTCTGTCGCCCCAACGCCGTCACATACGCTCAGCGATCATCCCGTTTTTCGGTCACTGCCCCCTGCGTCTGCTGCACTGTCGAAAACTAGCTGATGCAGCTCCCTGAGATGACGCTGCATCAATTTCCCCGACTAGAAAACTTCTACTGACCACCCGGCCGAACTTACTGAACGTCACAGTCGACAGTTTTCCTGTGCGCGCCCTCATTGACACCAGTGGGCACGTATCTTTGATGAGTTCTGCCCTTAGCCGTCGCCTCTGCAAAGTGCTCACGGCTGGGATGTCCCGCGTGTGCGTGGCGCATGGAGGCACACCTGGTGTGAAGGGACTACGTACTGCTGGCATGACTGTTGCCGGCAACTGTACCCAGGTTCAGTTCACCGTTTTTTCCGCCTGCGCAATGACCTTTTTCTCGGCATGGATTTCCTTTCCGACAATTCAGCTGATTGACTGCTCGGAGGGCGTCCTACAACTCGAGCTCCCACAACTCCGTTCGGAGCACGTCGATCCATCTCTCCGCCTGTTCCATGCAGACTATGCTCGCCTGCTGTCTCAACAGCCTCCTTCATTGCACTGACACCCTATCCCCCTGTTCCCGAAGCCGACTACCATGTTGCGCCTAGTTCCAATCTCCTGCTGACCCGCAACGTTGCTCTGCCCTATACAATCGGCTGGGTCAAGGTGCACGTACTGTCTCCGCCGTTCCTCAACTTCGGCTTCTCATCTCAAGTTCTTCCATCAGGCATTTGCGTTGCTACGATCTCCCCCTCGCAATGTGCCAAGTCGCTACATTCGTCACCGCCTCTTTTCAAGATCAAGCAGGCCGTCCCCAGCCTACCTTTCTTTCTACAGACGCCTTCGAGAACATGATGCACTCCGACCTGCAGCGCGCCCAAACTGCCCAGCTTCGAGCCCTTCTCAAAACTTTTTCGGACGTTTTCGATCTGAATAACATCCCACTGGGCCAAGCTCTTTCTGTTAAGGGCCGCATCGACACAGGAGATGCCTCTCCAATCCGTAGTCGACGATACCAAGTCTCCCATGGTGAGCGCTAGGTCATTAACGCCGAGATTACGAAGATGCATGATAAGAACATTATTGTACCCTCCTACAGCCTTTGGGCATCGCCAGTCGTCCTTGTGAAGAAAAAGAATGGCTCATGGTCTTTTTGTGTTGACTATCACCACCTGAACAAGACAACTAAAAAGGACGCGTACCCCCTCTAGCGTATCAACAACGCCCTTGATTGCCGCTCTGGTGCCAAATTCTTCTCCTCCATAGACATTCGTTTCGACTATTGATAGAGAGCAATGGATGACCAGGACCGTGAGAAGACCGCGTTTGTAAAACCTGATGGGCTGCATCAGTTCCAATAGAGTTATGACTTTTACCTTATGCAACGTGCCGGCCACCTTCCAGAGTATTATGGAAGCCCTTTTTGACGGATTAAAATGGTCCACGTGCCTCTGCTATCTCGACGATATCATTCTCTTTTCCCACAGCTGTTCCGCTCACCATCATGATCTTTCCAAGATTCTTTCACTTTTCCGTCAGGCCGGCCTACAGTTCAACTCTCCCAAATGCCGCTTCGTGCGTCTTCAGATCACAATCTTCGGCCATGTCCTCTATGCCACGGGTGTTCACCCTGATACAGCTTAGAGACGTGAAAGACTTCCCGGTGCCGCGTTCGTGCGCATGACGTACGGATATTCTTGGGGCTAAGCTCCTACTTCCGCCTATTCGTGCCCCGCTTTGCTGACATCCCCCGCCCTCTCAGTGATATGCTTAAAAAGGACACGACTTTCACCTATTGCCCCCTACAAGAAAACACCTTTGCCGCCCTAATTTCAAACCTCACCACCTCGCCTGTCTTGGCACACTTCGATGTGGCCGCTCCCACTGAAGTCCACACTAACGCCAGCAGTCATGGAATCGGCGCTGTCCTTTCTCAGCGGCAATCTTAGTCTGACCGTGTCATCGCCTACGCCAGCCGCCTCCTCTCTACATCAGAGCGCTGTTACTCCATCACGAAATGCCAGTGCTTGGCACTCGTGTGGCCCGTTGGAAACTTTCGCCCGTGTTTATGTGGCCGCTCTTTTGCGGCTGTCCCCGACCACCATGCGCTCTGCTGGTTCTCCTCACTGAAAGATCCTACTGGCCGGCTAGGTCGTTGGGCTTTACTCCTACAAGACTACGACTACAATGGGGTCTATAGATCCGGTCGCCTACACACCGATGCGGATTGCCTCTCCCGATATCCCGCTGATTCTTCTGACAATCCTGGCAGTGACTGCGCACCGACCTGTTCTCGCTCTCTGCTATTGCTCACGTTGGCGATGAGCAGCGACGGGATACCGAGCTCCGCTCTATAACTGACCGCCTGAACTGATTCCTATCTTACTCTGCTCTGCGCTGGTTTCTGCTGCCTCATGACACTCTATAACGCAGAATCCTGAACCGCGCCTGCCCCGACCTCCTGCTCATTGTGCCGAAGAACCTGCGTATCGATATCCTCCACGAACTCCGTGACCTCCCCACTGCTCGACATCTGGGTGTCTCACTTACTTATGCCCGCGTGCGTCGTCTCCTCCTTTGGGCCCGCCTCTACCAGTCCGTACGCCGCTATGTTGGTGACTGCGACCAGTGCCAGCACCGGAAACGTCCTGTCACTCTCTCAGCCGGAATGCTCCAAGCTGTTGATGTGCCTCCTGAACATTTCTATAGTGTTGGCGGTCCGTTTTCTGAGTCCACCTCCGGAAACAAATGAATTGACATTGCTACAGACTATGGCACTCGCTACCCAATCACGCGGGCCCTCCCCAGCAGTACTGCTACTGACGTTGCCGACGTTCTCATTTACGACCACATCCTCCGTCATGGTGCACCCCGCCAACTTCTCACTGACCGAGGCTGTTGCTTTCTGTCTAAAGTTGTCGAATACACTCTGTTCATTTTGGCGGTAAATTCAGCGCGGAGGGACGAAGGACACATAGAGGGGACAAACAAGCATTCTCTGTTCCCGATAGACAAAATTTAAGCTGACCACCGCCTATCATCCCTAAACCAACAGACTTACAGTACGCCTCAACGGCACTCTCACGGATATATTCGCAGTGTACGTTTCCTCGGACCACGGGGCTGGGATATTGCCCTTCCATACGTGACTTTCGCCTAAAACTCTTTCCGTCGTGACACGGTCGGTTACTCACCAATCTATCATTTGTAGGGCCGCGAGCCCAAGCTACCTTTAGACACGCTGCTTCCGACATCTACTTCACAGTCTTCTAGATACGCACACGGTGCAATTGCACGTGCCGACCACGCCCGCCAACGGCCGCGATCTCTACTACAAGTATCGTAGGCCTCAGAGCAGGACTACAGCTACCGCCGCCATCGCATGGTCACTTTCTCCCCTGGAGGCCCTCGTCTTTTTATGGTCGCCATCACCCCGCGTTGAGCATTTCGAACAAAAGGCGGCAACAGTCTGGAAGACTTTGAAATAACGAGCGTCAGCTGTTTGGTTTACTAGATGAAGAAGGCGGAGAAGAACGCGCCGCTCGTCTCGAGAAACGAAATGTAATACCCTTTGAAACCGGGTGGATTGCCACCATGCTCGGCCACGCGTGCACACACGCCACCTAGCGGGACGATCGCCACATAGCGCCATCTATCAGAGAAATTGCGATGCACGTAACACCACTGTCGAGTTGCGTCCCCTCAAGACACGTCCCAAACGAAATATTCGTTTTGGGGGTCAAGGTGTGGCTAGAATTCGGATTTTGCGACATGGTAAAGATTCACATAGTATTTGCATGCATACAATATTTACTTTTTATTTAATTGTGGTTTTATTTCTATACCACAACCCCTAGGAATTTACTTGCCTACGGAATTCGCTATACAACGGTCCCCGGCTGGGTGCCCGTTGTTGTCGAAGAATATCTAGCGGAACAAATGGATGCATGCATACCGGTCTCGTAACGGGACGCTTTCCTTCCCATTTATGAGTATTTTTTGGTGAGGGGGGAAGGAAGGAGATGAGAGGGCACAAAAAAAACTATTGGCCGCCATCTTAGATTCTAGAAACCGAAACTATGCCGCCATTTCGTCCCCTGACATCATACTCGCACAGTTCCAATTCTACCCACCATATTGGACCATGGCATCATCATTGGCACGCGGCAGGTGATTGTTTCTGCAATGCTATTATAGACGGCGCTACAAGTCTCAATGCGAGATGCGCTGTTTTCTAGTTCCAGACACAGACGGCGCTGTGGTCTCAGGGTGGTCGGAAATCTTACAAAATCTCGAAACGTGAGGGGTTGTTGCTGCCACAGATGGCGCTGTGATGAAGGGTGGGAGCAGACCCCACGAAATCTCGAAACGTGATGAGTAAGAGCTAACGCTCTTAAAACTTCGGTCTCCGTATGTTGGCCCCTAACGTGTGCTCACCAGGTCACCGCTGTCGCCTAGAAGATCGCCCCGGCCATCCCGGCGGCCACCTCCCATGCACCGCAGCGTGACGTTATTCACGTCTTTCGCCGCAAGCTCTACCTCTTTCGTGCCCTGATCTACACGGAGACCGTGTTTTCGCGACTTGGAGCCGTGCAACGAATATTCTTTGTGAAGACGAGGTGAAACAAGTGTCTCCGAGGTGCGTGTGTTCTTGGCTTGGGTGCTCTGTGCTCTGAACGGGCCCTGTGGTCTAGGCCTGCGTGCTGTGCCCGGGGCGTTCTTGCGAAATTACCGCATTGGACCACGTAACATCTTAGCCGACTTCGATGTCTTGATTCATTGAAACCTCTATGTGAGTACCACTATGTTGTGAAGTAAATATTACCATCCAGATAAAGATGTATTTGTAAGTCGAAGCTGCGTCCCTAAAGAGACAAAGCTGTTTAAATCTTGCGTAGCCTGTCGTACACCTTGGCTTAATAGTACTAAGGACAGATGGCTGTGAAGTAGACCACTTTATCCAGCCCCTAACAAAATCTTATTATTAAAGCTGAGCAGAATTATAGAATGAAGTACTTCATCAGAAAATGGTGAAGTACCACCAGAATGCGCTTCACCAGAAAGCGGTATAATTCTATACTATGAGAAACAAAGAAAGCAGAAAGGTCTTTGCGGATCCTCGTTTTTGTAAGTTTTTGCTCACCTGGTCCCACTGGCAGCTAAAAAAGGGATTTACTTTCGTTGTTCTATATAGGTACTTTAGCAGCTGCTGAAATTTGAACTGCAATCGAATTGATCTTTTTTATTTATGTTACCAGGCTTTACGCTGAATACGCGGAAGAAGTGGTGCTTCTCTATCCGTACACTCTGGTCGCATAAGCCGGCTGAAGCTGGTTCCCCATAGTCGCTACCTTCATTGAAAATTGTCCTCTGTCTGTATCCTCTCCGGTCTCATATTGTCATTTCGTCTGGTCAGAGCATTCCTCTGGTCATTCCTGCAATATTGGTATTTCTTCTGGTCAGTACGTAACTCAGACATTCCGTGTATTTTTCTAGGCGCTATTTTTATTCCTTGCACACCTTTCTAACAGTACACCTTGCTTACTGCGTGAATGTGCGATGGTGTAATTCGCGAGCCTCAGTAAATGTGGACGTATCACTGCAGGCAGCCGTTAAAATCTGATATAATGCGATACAAAGAAATTTTTTGGTGTATCTTGTTTCACCCCGATTTTTCCACATTTTCTTTTCAGAAGATGCCAGTACTACCCTCCAGTGCGATAGTAAAAATAGCTTTCCACACAATATTGAGAAACTTTCTCTGCCTATAAGCCATTGCGGTGACTCATTGGATGAATCTTTGACATGAGAGGAATAAAGGTCAGATCGAATCCAGAGTGTTTGCAGCGCACAGTGACCACAGACATCTAGAGACCTGTCTTTCATACATGTACATTACGAAACTAGCCGATAAACATCCGCGCTAACGATGAGAAAATGTTTATGCGTTTCTACGCATGCGATCCCAGTAAGCTTCGAAAGCTGACACCTGTAAGGCCATCAATAACAGGAAAAAAGTTGTGCCAAACAATACACAGTGCACGTAGCTGGTTTGATTGAATATCCTATTTGCTAAGTAAGCTGAGTACAAATGTGCGAGGGGCGTCATGAACGCGTTATGCAGCGAAATATGCTCGAAGCAGCAATATTTACTTATACGCCACGATATCGAAAGCTACGGTTACAAAATCTTTTTTGTTTTTTAGGTGGTCTAAAACGTTCCTAGGCATGCCAGTTTCGCGATGAAAGGAATGGGTAATATGGGTCGTGGCTGTAAATGCCGCAGGAAAATGGTCTACCTTCGGCAGAATGCGCTGAATGGCGTTAAAAAATTTTACTGGTTGGTCCAATTTGAGGCTAATGTCAACTAACCAATTTTGTAATAAATACCATTATTGCGATCGCAGCGTTTGTATCAGTTTCCCATCTCACGTCACAGCAACACGCCTCTTCAAAGCTACCGGACAAATTCGCGCCAAATGCACGAGCTCAGTGAGAACGCTAAAGGCACTGTTAACAAAGTGGAAGACTTGAAGAATTCCTCTTGGTATATGATCCAGATTCTTGCATGATCAGTGAGACATGGTTTCATAAATTAATTACCGATGACGCAATTGTTCCTCCAGTTTATCAATTGTACCGCAGAGATAGAGTCTTGCACTGGAGGAGTAGCCATTGTTGCGAAGAAGGGTACTGAGGTAACGATCGGAGAACAAATCGCTGAACACGAAAGGCTATTCCAAAATATGTCCCTTTTGGATAAGACGGAGAGAGAGAATTTTCATTTGTGCCTCTCAAAAATTACGGGGGAGAAGGCTATTGCCTAAACCCCCTCATTCCCCAATCCTTCGGCCGGAATCCCTCGGGACTCAGCGGCGGTCAGGGCGAGACCGATGATTGTGCGTTGTTGTTCTGCTTCGTGGTTAAGCAGTAAGGTTTCTCAGGATTGTACCTTTCTATTCGGGTAGCTATAGAAAGGGCAGGTCCACACCATGTGGCCTATATCTGCAATGGCATTGCAGTGTGTACATGTAGGATTGAAAACTTCTTGATTCCATTTACTGTACAGTGGTGAGCAGCCCTGTCTAGAGCGCGCTTACGATGCTCTGCGGAGCAAGTCAACGCCATCTAACGTTAGGCTCTGGGTTTGAGTTATGCGTCCCGTGCGCATGCGCGGCAAAAACAGAGGGATGCCTGCTCATCGCTTCCTTCTCCAGCCACCACCTTGACAGTTCATTTCGTGCCGCCAGGGACACGCAGCTTGCATTTGTGACGCTGTGATGGTGAGCAGGGCGTCGCCATGCCGCCGTGTTTCACGAGTGTAACGAAACGGCCAGGAGGCAGGCGCGAGTGATAGTGTATGATCGCGCGTGTCTGCACCCAAGTTCCAGATCTGTGCGAATGCCAACTGCGGTGTCTCTTGTAGCTGATAGTGCAGCGCAAAGATACGCCATTAAACAATACGCCTGCAACGGATGGTGCGTTGTGGTAACACGCGTGGTGGCACGGACAAACATCCTACTAAGCCCCTTTATCGCACACTTAGCCTGGTGCGTGTTTGAAACAGGCATTCATCCGCTCTCACTTGATTTTGAAACGCGCGATCACCCGATATCAGTAGCACTTGCTTGCCTAGGCGCCGAGCCATTCGAGCGAAACGCGCTGGTTTTCCTACCGCTGTTACATAATATTCAGCGCGGCCCTGGCGGAGTGTATCGCAAGCACTGAGAAGAAATGTGGCCGAGAACCCACGAGCAGGCGCCGCTTTATTTTGGCCGCCCATTTGCACGGGACGCATAACTCTAACCCAGAGCCTAACGTTAGATGGCGCTTACTTACTCCGCAGAGTACCGTCGACGCGTTCTAGACAAGGCTGCTAACCACTGTACAGTTGAGGGTTTGGAGACACCTTGGTTTCCAATTTCCTCCACATGATTTCCCCTTTCGTACTGAGCTGTTTATCTGCTGCTGGATAGGCATTATTACCGAGCTTATAATGAGATGTGATTTCATGGAATGTTGTGAGTCCGCCAGCCGATAGGGGGTGTTCCTCGCGTGGATGCGGCGCGTCATCGGCGATTTACCGGAAATTGAGCCCTCGGGCGATCGCGTGCTCCTTCTCGTTCCCCCACTCGCCCTCATAAGCCGGGGACCAGATCAGTGAGATTAGGTCTAATGGTAATTGCCCTTCTTTCCAAATTTTGACGGCTGCAGCAAAGATTCTGCCCATATCATAATTCTTAATGACTGCCCTAGAGTCACTCACCATACCTCTTGGGTAACATACTTTTCCTTTGCGCAGTTTATCGCCCAGAATATGCTGATGATTTGTTTCTCAATAAGTTATACGATCATCTGCTAAAAGTTTCTGGTGCAAACTTGATCATTACTGGGCATTTTATTCTGCCCTGCAATCGCACACATTATGAATATTCCGTTGCCGTTGACTCTCTAATAGATATATGTGCTCTCTTAACATCGAGCAAAGAGTTAGAAATTGTACTCGCAGTAGTTAAATTCCAGTTCCAACAGCTTCATATCGAAATGTTCAGTAACTGAAAAGGTCGCGTGGAACGTGGAATTTCTGACCATAGTTTAGTATCTTTTCCTGGATTCAGACAGGTAAGAAAAATAGGAAAAGTATCACATCAACTGCAATTAAAAATTACACCATGACAGATGACATGGATGTGATACACTATCTGGACATGCATCTCGATTTGTAATTCATAACGTAGTGTTCATGGCAAAAATAACGCACAACAGCAGAATTTTACGTTGACCAGTTTGTTCGCACAAAGAAAATTTCCAAGAGTCGCACTAACATTTAGATCTAGATAATACTCACATGAAAAGACAAATTAAGCTCCTGGGAAAGCAGCACAAAACGCCCACAGCATTGTTCAGTGAAATAATGACTTTGAGATGCAACAAGCAATTTTTTTCAGTAAAACGCAAGCAGATTTTATCGCCAGTGACCACGCAAAGTTTTGGTGCCATATTAGCCAAAGCATAGTCTTTCAATTCTCTTTCTGGTCCCGAAACGCCAGCCAAAGTTTCATATAGAGAAAGCGCTTGCCGCTAGTGGCGCAGCTGTTTGAGAGGGGCACGAATCGGCCGTGCGCCCCATTCACAACGGCTGTTTTGCGGCCAGCAGGCTCACTTTCATTTGGTATCTGTGTTTACTGCAGTATGGACGCTACTAGCATTTACCGGTTATTACCTGAAAGCTTGGCTGCAACATGGAGACACTGAAAACCGCGATCGACGGCGGCCGCTAGTATACTTGCTGGAACAGCCGCTTTCTGATTAACGCGCTTTTCTTGCCGACTGTTATCGAACAGCAATTTTTGTACATTGTGCAGGCTACGCACTGCTGAGCCCTTAATTTTCACCAGAACTTGACTGCAGTGTCACCATGGACGATCTGGCGTAGTGGTTCGGGTTGTGCCAGCCGAGTCCTTGCTTTCGTCGAAGTGCTTAAGACGAACGCTTATGGCTGGCGCTTACCTTGCGAAAAATACTGCAAGCTCACTGTTGCTGAAAATCAGACGTCATTGTAAGAACCGTAGTGCGCGCTGCAGAAGCTATCCTATGACGAAAACACCGGCAGTTTGATAGCGCTATGTGACAAGATTTTGCTGACACTTTCGGCGGTGGCAAAGCCAGCTTCTGAAGACTCGTGCTGCATACGCCATTTATTTACGGTTTGTCACGCTGCGACGACGAAGACGCTGGAGAGTGCAAGGAGCTAATGAAATTTATTGTTCTGTGCTCAGTTGCTGGCTGCGTGTACCAAAATTAGAAACAAGCTGTGAGTGGTCACGCAATAAACAAGAAAAGTGAGCAGTGATAAGACGCATGGAGCAACATGTAAAATACAAAAGCCATAAGCAAACGAAAGAGTACCCTTGTCTACCTAACCACCACGGTCGCAGATAGGCATGATCATATGTGTATGCGATAATGATGTGAAATGTAAAATATACTAAGAAACACACAAAGTGTTTTGTTACATGGCAGTGTGCTCGGAATAAAATAGCAAAACATATATTTGATACTAAAAAACAACATAACGACCCAGATGCTTGTGGTTCCAGTAAAAAAGCACAATAAATAAGCATACAAACTCCTGGGGAGCACTAATTTTTTTATTTATTTGTTCCTTTCGGATGCAGAAAGAGGAGCAAGAGCAAAAGGCGAAACGCCTTACGATGGCTCTTGCCCCGCATACAGTTTGGCACAAACGTTAAACCTAGCTTTAAAAAAAGTTTCAAACCAAAATCTCCTGGGGGAGGTAAGAAGGGGAAAAAAGGTAAAGAAATCATGTAACGAAAAAAAATAACAGTATAAGACAAACAGTAATTCTTACATGCCGGCACAAAATACTTGGTAAAAAGATTGCAAACATAACAAAATTCTGAACATGGTTGTTGCAAGCTTTGAAACAACAAAAATTGCAACATCATAACAACAAAACAACAGCAAGATACAAATGAAAATGCACTCTTAAAAAATAGCAATTAGGGACAGAAACATAGCAGATTATGTGAGTTCTAAGTTATTTCCAGGAGCAGAGCTCTAAGCCTGTTTTTGGAGACATTAGCACTCAGATCTGTTGATCCTTGTATTTTATTTAGAAGGTTAGCTGTTTGATATTCCTTATGTTGGCGTCCATAATTCGTTCTTATTTTTGGCGGCCGTAAAGTTTCCTTATTGAGTAGGTATGCTGGAGCTGCATTGGATTTTTGTATACTGTAAAGTTTCGCTTTTTTATGTACTGAAGCAATTTGAAATAATAAATTTGATTGGCTTTTAACATTTTGTATTTCAGGAAAAGCGGCCTTGTCCGCAGTAGTTCCGGAGGGCCGTGATATTTCTCAAATATTCTTAACACTTTTTTTTGTAGGGTAATTAATCTTTTGTAACAGTGACTTGTAGTGGTACCCTAGACTAAAACACAGTAGGAAGGCTTGGAGTAAAAGAGTTAGTAATAAAGTACAGTTAGTAACCTGCATCATTATCATAACCTGCATATCCTGCATCATTACATAAAAGCTATAAAATATAAAAATGAAGAAAATGAAGACACAACTATGCATGTTTTCAAATCATACCACACAGAAAAACATACGTGCTCCTGAGAGACGCCTGTCATGGATTTAGAAAAGCCAGAAAACAAATTTAAGGTGGCAGCAATGCTTGCAAGTCTCAAGACTGTAACACACACTGATTGGATGTGGAATGGTCACAGGTGATAGCATCCACAATAACACCAGCATTTGTTAGGTGCACAATGCACTGCAATACCAGCTTTGCTAAATACTGTAGCACCAGAGGCACAGAAAGTTCCCACAGTCTGTCACCAGCCACCCAGGAAAGGCCGGAACGGGAACACGAGCACATGATCTTCATCTTTCTTTTTATCATCTGGTCTTGTGTGCTCGGAGAAGTTCACCTTGCCCAAGAGTGCCATGTCAGACTCTCTGATGTGAACGCTTCTTCTCGCCGACATCTCATCAAACATTAACACGTCTAGAACAAAAACTTTTATTCAGTTTTGAACTATAAGACTCTCATTATATCTTCAGAATCACACGTGTCAAGCGAAAGTTCAGCAAATGTTGCCTCGACGCTCTCTGTCTAGAACCGCTTGTAGCTTTCCCTTCACGACAATGAATAAATTTGCGTCAAAGCCAAAATCAGCCTTCAGGTTCCGCCTGTAGCCATAGATTGTGCGAGGATTTGGCAAAGGAAGATGCTCGTTCTCGTGAACGAACGTGTACACTGCAGTGGACTTTATCTTGAGAAGCAGACAGTCATAGAGCCACTCCTCATTGTAGCTAGCGAAAAAAAAGGAAAGTTTCGCTCTGAAACGTGTTCAAGGGACTTCACACTTAAAATATATTACACCATAGGAATCCTGGAACACCAGCCTGTATACTCATTTACAGACATGACCGTGAAGAGCAATTAAATTCGTAATTACACTATGATGCAGTGAAAACTGATAGTCATTTTATTCATGTCGCAATAATGAATCCTACAATAAATTAAATGCATTATTACGATGCAATTCTACTCAGTTTCTGACGCAAAATACGCAAAAGAAGGCACTCAACAGCACAAATTATACTTTGTGTTTGTCCTAAGCTGTCCAAGCTTACCGTGCAGCTTTCGAAGACTTGAAGTTGGCCTTCGTCAGCCACTGGTCAAAAATTACCTTCGGACGCTCTGACAACATTGCGACATCTCTCTCTAATTGTCTCAGCTTGTTCGCCTTTAACACCGTCGTCGCCAGCTTTTTCTGGCACAGGCGAAGCTGTTGCTGTGCGCTCTGGAGCTGGCACTTCACTGCCTGTAGCTCCGACAGCGACCATACCGCCTCCTCTGTTTGACAGCAGCCCGTGTGTGAGCGTGTGGAGGCACTTGCTGGGTTCAGTGTGATATCTGCAAGGAACAGTGAAAAACAGTTGTCCAGAGTGCGTAAATAAGAGACCATAAAGGCTACAGGAACAACCTGCTGACAAGAAAAGAAGAAAGCGCCCAGAGGCGTGAGGCATACTGTCATCTCCGTGTGCGGGAGTGGACGGGCATTCGCTTGAAGGGCCAACATCATCTGCAGCAGCGCTGTGCTCTGATGATTCTCTAATCCTTTTTACTGGCGGCTTCACTCTGAGCGTGCGAGATCGTGGCTTCGGCTTGCTCAAGTACGCTGGCAGGCCTTCGAATATCCGCGGAACGGCGCCGGGCCTGAGTTTCAACTTCTCGCGTTGCAGCGACCCTGCTTCTCCGCTGACCACATATTCGTCAGTTCGAATAATATTCGTGGGATCAAAATGCTTCTGGCAGACGCGGACATGCTTGGAGTCGAAGCCAAATCCACCGCTTTATTGCAGTGGTATCGCCCGCTTCCATATTTCACACTGCTCGGCGTCGCTGGGCAGACAGAACAGGCGAGACCTTTTCTTGCGTACCTCTGTAGCCGGAGTGGAAACCCGTCACGCAGCGAGTCTTCGGCATCGCAAGTGAGCGTGTAACATGCGCTGCAGTTCTTTACGAAAATCAGGAAAAAAATACTACCTGCAACACCACAGGCTTCGCAATCTTCATGTGGTCTCGCGGCTACACAGGCGCTCGCTTTCTCGCGTCGTTGTCCCCACCGAGCTTCTAGCGCGCCTCGTGGAAGGGGCGGTCAACATATGAAGCTCTCCCATATCGTTACGGAGACGTTTCGTGACCAGAAAAGCAATGAAGGACTCTGGTCAAAGTAATGACGAGATTCACAGAAAGAAACTACAAGATCAAATTATCAACGAACCAATCGAAATTACAGAAAATATTATTATATATTTTCAAACAGTTTTTTCCGAAAGATATAAATATGAATATGAGGTTTCCTTACGATCCCTAGGAAAACTGTATTAATAACTTGCGAAGGTGTCATTGCCTTCCAAACTTGAGTACTAAGAAGTAGAGGGGTGGTGAAAAGTTCCCATGCCGCTCCGACTAAGCCAGGGGCGTCTGCTCTCCGCTGTCGCAGTGCTGCCATCGCATGCGGACCCGGGCGCGCGCCGGCTTCGAGAGTGTATGCTGAGAGAGCGTGAGTCCCTCTCTCATTCTTGCTCCCCTTGATAAGAAAGCCGCAAAAAAACTACTGCGCATGCGCCTTAACAGTGCGGCATCGAACTGTGCTTCGAATGAACGCGCGTCTTAGATGACGACAATTTCCCAGAACGCAACGCAGAATGCTGGCGGGCATACTTCTTTAGACTCCGTGTGCTTCCTCATGCCTTCCTGCTTCCTGGCGCACGATATCATGCGTTTGCGTTCGCATGAGCTGGTTTGCGGCTCTGTGAGCCATCTGCTTGGCTTCTCACACGCCATTTCCTTGCACCTTGGTTTTCTTTTCGGGAAATTCACTTCATACGGACATGGTGAGAGCCGGGTGTCCGGAATGTTGGCTTATGATGCGGAGGAAATCACGCTTGCTGCCATGTTTCCAGCGCTTTGCCCTTAGCCGTATGTTAATGAGTGAGTTTAATTAGACCCTCTGTACAAGCAACACAGATGAAGTCGCCGCGTTCTGAAGCCGCTATAGAATGTGCTTTGGGCGCTTTTGCAAAAACTTTCTTGGGCTCCTATGCGGTAAGCTCGATCTATCAATGCTACTTTTTCGACGCCCATGCTGGTCCCTCTGTGCTCACGAGACGGGTAAAAGGACTCATTCAACATTCCAACAAAATAGATGCTCATTGTATACGAGGCTCACCACGTGCGTCATACAGCTAGTTAAGCTGTTGTCAATGCGCTTGATGTTCTTGCAACTGTTGTCCTGCTATGCGCGCTTGTCGTGTGATGTCAACATCAATTTTTCATCGGAAAGGAAGGAAATGTGGCTGTGCAGTGAGAAGCTGCCTGTGCCTGGATGCCTTGGCTTTTGGTGTCGCGGCAGCGCGGCCGCGCTATCGGCGGTCAAAACTATGGCGCTCTACTCAAGGGAAAGAGCGAATGATTCGGCCATCCCGCTTCAATCTTACGCCTCTCTTGAGCATGGACAAGGGGCGGTAATCATACGCGCAATTTCACTGCATGAAAACTGCTCGCACTTTTGCATAGCAATGAAACCTCGATGATCGACAACTGCCAAGGAAAAGGCGTCTCTGTCCGCATGTTCTGCCACGTCCACGTGCGCCATGTCATTCTGAACTGAAAATCTTTCGTGAAGTTTTTGTGCCCTAGCCTTTCTTCTTTTTGGATCGTGGTGTGGATGCATGTTTTTGGGTAGAGAGAGAGAAAAAAAACTTAATTATTGGAGAGAAAACCAGGGCACGTCCTTGGGTCCCAGCACGACCCCACTGCACCCAAGTGTTCATGTCCCTAATGTCCATAACACTGGCAGCCCGGCCGGTGGCGGTGGTCTGCACGGCCGGGTCCTCCGAGCACAGCAGGGTCTCCCAGTCCTCTCAGGTCTTGAGGTCCTCTAGGCCGCGCGGGGGAGGGTCCGCAGGACAGAGGGAGAGTATGTGGAGGGAAGAGGCGAAAGGTTCTGGGCACAAGGTGCAGGCAGGAGTGGGGAACGAGGGATGATAGTGGGCTAAGGTCAGGGCTGAGGGGAGTGTGTGTGTCTGTAGTCTGCGCCAGAGTGTTGCGTGTTTGTTATCTAGGGAGGGGTGGGGCGGGGGGTAGAGCTGGCGCGATGCTCTGTAGGCCTGCGTCATCTCGCTGAACGAGTGCATTCGCTCCCTCGCGAATCCCCGATCCGAGGCCACCTGAGCCCGGTTTAAAGAACCTCGGGCTAAAAAGTTGGCGGGCTCGTTTCCGGGATTCCCGGAGTGCGCAGGCATCCATATAAGCTCTACATGGCGGGCTGGGGGTGCATCGGGCGAGCCCAGTATGCCAAAAGCAGGGACCTGGACTCCGCCTCGCGCAAAATTTAGAATTGCAGTTTTTGAGTCTGTTAAAATGTACCGGGCTTCCGTGCGGGTGATGGCGATTGCGATGACGGTTTCCTCTGCAGCCTCTGGGGCCACTTTCCTGACCTTCCAGGCTCCGGATTCTCGCAGAATGATGAACAATCTTCGTTTATTTATTCTTGCCTCTGTTGTAGTGGTGAAGTGATGCAAGTTGTTTGTCTGTGGATTTTTCTCTCTCAACTTAAGCTTTTTTCACGTGTTCTTATATGTGGTATGAAATTTCTCTGTATCGTTTCAAATCAACGCTCAACTTGTTTAGTTTCCTTGTTATCTGCCCTACGAAGCCACTGGATGCCCTGATTTCCAACAGAAACTAACCTTTCTAGTTTTCCATCAGATAGTCAATTGAGAAAATTTTCGCCTTTTCGGAAGCGGTCGCTTTTACCAAGGACAGAGCCGGCAGTATCTTGTTGACACAGGCAGAAAAGTCGTATTTCCGACATCATTTGATTTTCTGGCATGTTTTTCTATAAAGAAAGCACACAGCACGACTAAAGAATTTCCCACACATTTGCTTTTTGTTACGTGAAAGGGGATATCCTTCATTAAATGCTCTGAAAGTTTTGCCTTTAGGTGTTTTAAATCTCATCGCAAGTCACATTGGATCTAAATACAGTAGCAGTACCACGAAATATTGGCTCTCATTAGCGACAACTGTGGAAGTCTCGCAAGAAAGCACTTATTCATGCTGTGTCGCAGTATTGGAGCTAGCAAGTAATAGCACATATTTTAGTTAATGGGTTCTATTATTTAAAAATCATAAAGGACAACTTATTTTCTATACCAATGTAGTGATCACAAAGCAGCCACATTCAGTGCCTGATAAGAAAAAATTTATTCGATATTGCAGTAACGCTGATTATCGAGAGAAACATTTTTTAACTTTGAAAACATAACTTTCATAGAGCAGAAGTAGGAATCCTAAAAACCGACGCAAGCTACATGCATCGTAAGCATGTAGGAAAATTCAATTTCCTATTCTCCATACTCTCCGCAGCAATCCGGCCATAGTCCCTCTAAGGTTGATTGATGTTCGAAATAATCTTCCAGTGTTGTTGGACACCTGTCGAAGGGTTAAAAAAAGGTTACGAAGTGGTCACTCATTAAAATTTCAACTATTCTTTTTACGAAGATCGTTACTCAATGGCTATATATTTTTCCTGGAAGCCTTAATCTTATCCGTCTTTACTGTACGCAAACACTGACACATACTTTCATCGGCTTCGCACTGACACCTCAGAAGCTTTATCTAAAGCTTCCTGTTACCCACGAGAACAAAACCGAGTGCATTCATGGGACTCTGAAAACAACTGCAATGCGAATAATTAAAATGCGATTGTTTCACTATGCGTGTTGCCCGAAAGCGAGCATTACCCACTAGCAAAATATGCCGCTGAAAAGGGACACAAAATGGAAGTAATCAATTATTGATAAACTCTATGATAAACAAAAATTATCGAAAAACTCGACTCTCTATGCGTAATGCCCGAACCTCAGCGATAGCCTTTGGACAGGCCGCGAGCGTGCAATGCGTGCTTCTAGTTCTTGCTAGCGAGGGGGGCGCAGAGATAGAGAATACATCGATGATCCCCCTAGATGGACGGAAATGAGTGCGGCGCGTCATCGTGCTGTGTTTCCTACCTGTGGCACCGTGTACTTAACTGCCTATTAAATATGCGGACGCAGACTTCGGGATCGTATCAGAAAACACGGTTACAGGCTGCGTCCATACAGCATGCTCCCTCTGTTAAACCAGCCACATGTTTTTTGGCTCATGCCTCCCGTCTGATTGCAGCACGACGAAGGCGTTTTCAGGTGTTAAATGAGTGTTCCGGCCTTATGAATCATATGAAGCCAACATAGTTAGCCCGAGACCCATGTTACATGTTCGCTGCCCGCGTAGATTCACGCGCACCGCAAGAATTGTGCATATGGTGCGTGCAGGGTCGATCACACTTATCTAGAGTGCTCGAGCGGTGTGCTGCACAGGAAATGAAGTTAAACCTTATTGCAGCTGCTTTCCTGAGGGTAAGGTGCTCGTGCCTGTGCGGTTCACATGTCTATTAGGCTGCTCTCCAGCGCAGGCATTATCAGGGAAAGTCAACATTTACTTTAGAATTTCGCTTTATTTCCGCCGGACGGCACCGCCCGAGCTCTCTAGACAAGTGTGATCGACTATGTAAAGGCTGTTTCACACTTAGAGGGAAACTGGGAGCGCGTAGCTGCCGCGCTTCGAGAACCGCTGCCGGCAAGAGACAGCGAGAATGGGCGCCGAAAGGGGCATGCGTTATAAGAGCAGCAGGACGTGCATATTGCGCATGTGCCTATGCCGCTGATTTTTTCCTGCTGTCAGCGGCAGTGCCTCCTTAAGCGGGTGTCACACGCTCCCAGTTTCCATGTATGTGTGAAACAGCCTATACGCACCAGCTGCACACAGATTCCGTCGAACGTAGAGCTAAGAGATGGCCTTGCAAAGAGTAGCATTACAATCATAGGCCTTATTCGTGCTTACGACCATTATCCTGCAAATAATAAGTTATGATTTAGTATTGTGCTACCACAAGCTCTCTTGTTGAAAAGCGAGGCGTCGGTGATGCGTACAGTTGAAGAATTGCCGGACTGATTTGCTCCGCACATTTTATTTCGCAAGGGCCGCATATTTAATTTCTTTTCATTCATTCATCCTGTTCTTATGACACCAGTATTACCTCCTTAAAACAGTATCCAGATTATCATGCCTTTCGCTCGTTCATCGCCTTCCCAGCCTATCTTTTTTCCCAACTCTATGCGCGACGCACTTAACTATCTTCATCCCTCACGCACATCAGGTCCCACTAGCCTTCGCCTACTAGCTGCCCGTCACAGTTCGCACACTGTCACGTTTACAATTATTTTCCCTCGCACAGCTGCAGACTGGAACATACTTCCGAGAAACTTTGCTATCCTTACGTGCTGATAAGAGTTCGTTGAAAATTTGAACAATTTGCTCTCATTGCAAATAAAACCTTTCCACCCCTTATGTACCGCCCTTATTTTGGCCTTTATTGTAATAAAGTGAAATAAAAAACAGAAATGGTCGAACAGACAGATATCAAAAATCACTTTCCGGCGGCTTTATGCGTGCCAGCGTTCGCATTTGTGCGTTTTGTTGAAATATCAGCTGGTTTCCGCCACTCATTGCTCTTAACGCCGTCTATGGCGACGGCTCAGTCAAGAAACGTTTTGTATTTTCAAAACCGCCATTTACGGCGATCCCAGAGCATCTAATGCACGGGACGGCACCGTATACAGCATTCGCGACTGCTATTCGGTGTGTGCGAAAAGGCAGGAAGTTCGCAGAGTAGCCTTCATCAGTGCCCGGCAAGACTATCGAAATGGTGGAAACTAATTCTCAGCCCTCTTCCGATTGCCCCATTTTCGCACTAACCTTAATCAGAGTGCTCGTAATGGTATGATCACTAGAGCTCATTCTCTGCTGTCGATGCAAGCAGGGCTTGCAAAAGGTTGCTCTGTAGCAGAATCTACTTTCATCTGTTGTATTGGTGTGTTGCGACCCGGCGGCTGGCAGAGGTAATATGTCAAAAAGGACCAAGTTTTTCCAGCACGCGCTGGGGGAGAACGCTCAGGACCTTGGCTACCTTGGTCATTGTTTGAGGCCAACAACAACAACCACAGCAACGTTGGCCACGGTGTCTTGGCCACTCGGGCCCCCGCATTGGGTAGGTGCCAGCATTGTTTGAGGCCGACAACAACAACAACAAGCTTGGCCAGGGCCAGACGCTGCCGCCACCGCTCCGCTGCTATCTCTTCTCCGGTAGCCCTCAATTAATGTGGCCGCGATCGCCATCCTGGGTGACCTCCACATTGTGGTTACCCGGACGTCCTGTACGCCCTCCAGCCCGGAGCATCGCAGCTGTACCTTCGAGTTCCTGCCTCGCCATGGATCTACCGCAAGATGAGTGGCGCCCGATCGCGCTGTGTATATTTGAGCAGTTGTGTATTTAAGATGTAACGAAGGTAAAAATCTTTGGAGGGCTAAGAGAATTTGCATGCTAACTTTCGGGAATGCTGGAAGATTTACAGACGCTGTTAGTAACCGAAAAAAGCGCTCAAAACCACGCCCTCTCATGTACCTTCTAGCTAAGCGCCATCTAGGGCATATCGTTTTTGCTAGGCAGTTCGGCTCACGCAAACCGACTGGTTGCAAGTGGGACTTTCTAGGAATTGATCATTTATTAAACCACTGATACCTTGCAGTCAGACGCAGCGCAAGAGTTTTCAATTTGTTAAGTTTTTCTGGGAAAAGCGCACTGCCACGGCAACTGTCAGTCCACAGCTCTGCATACTCATAATAAAACACTAATTAAATACACCGAATAACCACCGATGTGCATTTTGGTTTACAAATGCAAGGTTGCGGTTCTTTTTTCCCCTCCGGGCTGGATGCATGATGCTACTGCCGCAAGGTGCTGAGATCCACTATGTGGGGAAGACTTATTCGTTCACATAGGCTTTTTTGGTTTCGTCTATGGTATTATCACAACTACAAACGCAGTTTTTTTCTGAATATATGTATAAAATGGGTAACCAATGAAGAGCTAAATGCTTGAATTAACCAGCGGAAATTCTGTGCTCGGCAATATGTCATTCCTTATAGTTGAACTGTACTGGCTCATTACAGTGCCCGTTTCATTGCGTTCAAAATGATGCGCATGTTCTGTATCGATAATAACCGTTAGCCAACGGAACGTCTCCCCAGCAACGGGAGCTGGTAATATTGCTTCCAGAAATCAGGTTTCGGGAGCTTTTTAATTTTTATTAGCCGGGTCAAAAGCTGCGGCCATTTTGCCCTAAAGGCAGCATGAGGTCGCTTTTATTCGTTGAAAGGGTATTTTCTTTCGTTGCAAAAAAAATCAGATCTCGTATTAATCGATAACGTGTAGGTTCTCGTCATAAAAAAATCACCCTGTTTCTCCGTAGTAAAATTCTACGGTTGATCTTGGGGGTTATGACGTCCTCCGCACCACCGATATTGAAAATCTGCGTCTAGAATGTTCGAATATTTTCAGTTCGATTATAACAGAGCATTATGCTAACCGGATCCACTCTCCCAGATCAGTCAAGTTCAAGTATATCGTGAGTGAATTAAACGCGCAAGAGTATGAATTGCAGAAAGTGGTCCCGAAGCGGAAATCTATAGAGGACCTCTTGTGAGAAAGTACAGGTACTTGTAAACATTAGGTATGAGGGGAATAAACGTAAATTACAGCGCAAGAACATACAATACCTGCTGTGTAATGTACCGCCTGGGGTCAGTTAGGGTCCAAAAAATTAAAAATCAGGAACGCTTACTAAACGTCAATACCAAGAAAAATACTTAAAAACACAGCAATAATAAACCAGCAAGAAAATATCATGTAACGGTGCTCTTTGTTAGAGAAAAAAAAACAGATCTAGGTGCAAATGAAAGAACGTAACGACCTCTTGTATGAAGTGAGATACTGTGAGCATTTAACGGTGAAGGGTAGGCTGTTTCATTGATTAATCGCTACAAATCCAACCTTAATTCATTTGCTGGGCGCGTCTACATTCTAAATATGGAGAGTCCGTTGGAATATTTAGGTGTGGTCCTACTTCCACATGCAGTCACATTTTCATATTTAAGAATGTTGTTAAGAACACTCCTAGATTTCTTAAAATTCTGATTAAGAAAAAAAAGGCCACCACTCGATAACGAATGTATCAGTGCTCAGAAACATGCGAATTTATTGTTAGGCAGCAAATATTATGAGAATCGGCCTAGTAGGAAGAAGATCCGGCGGGAGTTGTTCCGTTGGTAAGTTTCTTTTAATGCTCTTCGTCCCAGTTGCACGGCACTTCATGACCTTTAAAATGCCTAGCCGTTAAAGAATCGAACTCTTTATTGGACTGCGTGCAAATATCAAAGGAAGAAAACAAGAAACTATAAAGGTGGCGGTGTTTTTGCCGCTTCACGAACACAGCAGTTTCCCATAAGACAGAGATAGAGCATTAACACCTCTTTTTGGAATAGTTGGTGCATACTTGAATTGGAGAAAAAATAACGCCACACCATGCGCACCACAAGTGGAAACGAAGACGAGAAACAAGAAGTAACTAAAAAAAAATTCGTTGGAGACACGTGGATATCTCTTGACAGTTGGGAAGGCGAAAGCCGTTTGCGACTAATTGACTCATTTCACTGATTTGTATTTGAGCGGTGACGTCACGCCGCGCATGCACAGTTGTGTTTGGCGGCGGACCACACCACCCGCCACAGTGAGCAGTTTTCTCGCAGTCAAGTTGGAAGGTTGTTATCACGTGACAACGTGACAACGTCACGTGACCTAGGATGTAGCGGATTGACACCACGAGGCCACGTGACCGGACGGATGGTCACCGCGAGTATGAGCCATTAAAGGCTTTCGCCTTAAAATCGTGCCCACATCATTTGCAAGCTAGCTTTTAAAATCAGATGAGCCGGCTTTAGTAACTCGGTTCCCTTGCTCTATGTTGGTTGCTCTTTGCGAGACACGTCTTCAAAAAACTTAGGCACGGTACACGAAGAAATACCGAAGATGATCGTCGCAGGACATAGAAGCCGCTGGTTGTGCCTTACATACAAAAAACCTCGCAAAACCCCGCACACACCAACAGGCATGACTTGAGGGTGGTTTCTTCGGCTCCTAACAAGCTGGAAAAACTGTGCCCCCGAATCTGCGACCCAAGAAAGCGGGGATGCGAGATGAATGACGACACTCCGTTTTCCTGGTGTTCCGTATGAGTGGTTTACTCTATCCCGTTAACGTGTGGAATGTTTTATGTCGGCCCGACTAGCCGCTGTATCAACGAGCATTTTTGGGGATCGTGCCCCCCGTTTAAAGAATAAGTACTCATATTTGGTTGCGCATGTAATGGTTTGAAACAGATGCGAGGCGCGTTTAAATGAAACGAATATTCTGGGCAAGAGCACAGATATAACGTCACATATTTGTATGGAGGAGTTTCACATAAACAAATTTGGCTGTAGGTGTGTTAGCACTCAATATTTATATTTTTTTGCCATTAAATTCAAATTTTTAAACGCAGAAATCAACTAAGCGATGTTCATATTTCGTGCTTTTTGCCTGCTTGCTTGTCTTGCGTACCTAGATGGTCGTTTTCCTTCACGCTCTCCTCCATTCCATCCTTCTTTCCCCTTGATACTTCACCTTATTTAAGGCGCTTCCTGGTTTCAATAAATTTCAGTTGTGAGTTAGCGCTTGTGTCCTGTCTTCGTTCTTACTTGTGGTGTGCGTGGTTTGGCGCTATTGTTTCTCCAATACATAAATATAGAATGCAGGCAAACAAGCTTTCTTACTTTGCAACAAGTTGCAACGGAAAAGTAATGAAAATATGCAGGAAGATTTATGATAACACATAGTTCATTAAATGCCTGCGTAGTGCTGATCAGAATAAAATCAATAAGAGCCGTTTGTCAACCAAGTCTATTACTAGCTATACACAAGGATTGCTGCCGCTTGCTTTGTTGTCCACTTCGAACAGTGACTGCAAAATCCAAATATTTCTTTCATTAAACGTCGTTGTATTATTCTTATATGCAAACATACAGTCACGCTCAAGCTCTGCCCGATAGTAATGTAGTGCCGGTTGACATGTAGCGAATACGAAATGATAGCGCTGTTCAAAATGTTTCGTTTTATCACGTTCTTTTTCCTTAAACCTGGGAGCGCGGGTGTAGGTACTCTTATGAATGGGATGCGCACCATCCGAATATGATTAAGACGCAGATTCCATCGACCGAGATGAACACAGTGGCGGCAACAGCAGCGGCAATTTCGACAGCGTCAGGTGGCTGACGACCGCACAGAAAAAGGATGCTTCCCTGGAAAGCGCCTGTGGAATTCGTCGCACTCTCGGCTCGGTGCGAAAGACCTTCCCTTTGTCTGGTTCACCGCGAGACGCGACCGACGGTAGGCAGTCCCCGGGGGAAGAGGGGGACGGTTACTTCCAGTAATTAACCGTGTGTGAAAAGAGCTGTACCGACCGGAGCGAACCCGCTGAGGTCGTGGCCGTGGCGCCGCACATGTGTTTAGATGATCAGGTGCAGCTTGGGGCGAAGTAGCAGCGGACCACCGAATCCTCCTCGTCCACTCCCATGGTACCTCTGCTCGCTTTGCTGTGTAACTCTTCCGATCTGTGCCTCGTGTTGAATTGGCCACCACGTGGTGAAGGGGCGGAGCCTTAGGGTATTTACCAAGCGTCCTGAGTGGGAACGAATGCTCTGGGCCCTGGCGACAAGGCTCAACTAGAGGCTCGACGGTATGAACTTAGAATTTTAAGAGTGTGAGCTCTTACTGATCACGTTTCGGGATTTCGTGGGGTCTGCAACTACCCTGAGATCACAGCGCTATCTGTGGCAGCAACTTGAAAACAGCACATCTGGCATTGACACTTACATCGGCATCTACAATAGCGCTGTAGGTACAGCCACTTGCCGCGTGCCAATAAAGTCACGGTCCAATATAGTGGATAGAGGTTGAAATATGTTAGTATGATGTCAGGGGACGCAATCGCGGCGTAGTTTCGGTTTCTCGAATCCAAGATCGCGGCCATTAAAATTGGGCCATTTCCCACTACGGGGCTGCTATGTATGTACACATTCATTCCGCTATATATATATATATATATATATATATATATATATATATATATATATATATATATATATATATATATATATATATATATATATATATATATATTGAAAAGGCCTTTAATGGCCGTGAAAGAACCAGGCACTGAACGGGCGTCGGCGGTCGGGTTCTAGGCGTCGGCGGTTGTTGTAGAGCCAGGCAGCAGCGCGCGCTCAGCGATAGCACTGCCGCTACCGCGTTGGCACATCTTCGTCATTACAGTTGCCCCTGGGGATGAAAGGAGCCATCCTGGCGACTCAGGGCGTAGTGCAGATCAAGGGGTCAAGGTAAGTCTTCAGACGACAGGTGTGCACTGTTTCACGGCCATGGCGGGGAAGGTCAGGGGAGGGTATCAGAGGTTCGATGAAAAAGTTCACAGGGGAAGGTTGCGACAGAACACGGTAAGGTCAGTGATATTTGGCTTGGAATTTGGACGACAGGCGAGGAGAGCCAGCAGGGATCCAGAGCCAAACAAGTGAGCCGGTGGAAATGGGTGCGTGGGTTTGACCGCCAGAATCTCGGCGCTCTCTTTGTCGATTCTGTTCATCGGACGTGAAGCAACGGGCGAGCTGGCGGCATTCCTCGGCATACTGGTCAATTAGAGAAGCAGTGGGGCAGTCGGATGCATCAGGAAGGTAGAGGAGAATGATGTCAAGCATACTTGTAGGTTCGCAGCCGTAAAGAAGAAAAGACGAAGAATATCTGGTGGTGGACTGGGCGGCGGTATTATATGCGTAGGTGACGAACGGAAGGGCGAGGTCCCAGTTGGAATGGTCGGGACTGATATACATGGTGAGCATGTCACCGAGTGTCCGGTTAAACCATTCGATGAGGCCGTTGGTCTGAGGATGGTACGCTGTGCAGGTTCTGTGAACAATGCGGCATTCTGCGAGGAGCGCCTGGACCACCTCTGATAAAAACACACGGCCGCGGTCACTCAGAAGCTCACGAGGGGTGCCGTGGCGGAGAATGAGATGGCGGAGGATGAAGAAAGCCAGGTCTCGTGCTGTAGCCGCGGGAAGAGTCGCCGTTTCAGCATAGTGCGTGAGATTGCCTATGGCGACTATAATCCAACGGTTACCTGTAGGGGAAGAGGGCAGGGGCCCATAAAGGTCGATGCCGACGCGATCGAAGGGAAGGGCAGGGCAAGGTAATGGCTGCGACGGTCCAGAAAGACGCTGTGGTGAGGACTTGCGGCGTTGGCAGTCAAGACATGAGTGAATATACTTTCGTAAAAAGCTGCACATTCCACGTACGCCAGTAGTACCGGTGCCGAAGTCGAGTGTAGGCTTTAAAAACACCCGTTTGAGCAGTCTGGGGGTCGGCATGGAAAGAGGCGCAGACTTCAGCTCGTAGTTGGCGAGGAATGACGAGGAGACATTTTCGACCATCGGGCGTGTAATTACGACGATAGAGTAGACCATCATTCAGAATGAAGTGGCGGGATTGTCGGCGAAGGGAGCGAGAGGCGGCCGCCGTAGGGCGCCCAGATAGATGGAGGACGAGAGATGTAATCCAGGGGTCCTTACGCTGTTTCACAAGCATGTATGGTGGGCGCAACGAGGACAGCACGGAGTCAATGCTAGAGATGGTCGCAGTGTCGGAAGGCAGCGGAGACCGGGAGAGGGCGTCAGCGTCAGAGTGCTTGCGGCCAGAGCGGTAGACGACTCGAATGTCGTACTCCTGTAGACGCAAAGCCCAGCGTCCAAGGCGACCCGATGGATCCTTCAACGATGACAGCCAGCACAAAGCGTGATGATCGGTGACTACGTCGGAAGAATGACCGTAGAGGTATGGTCCAAATTTGGTTATCGCCCACAGAATGGCCAAGCATTCTTTTTCTGTGAGGGAGTAATTGATCTCGGCCTTGTACAGCGTGCGGCTCGCATAGGAGACAACGTATTCTTGAAATCCAGGTATGCTCTCGGCGAGCACAGCACCAATGCCCAAGCCGCTAGCACCCGTGTGTATCTCTCTCGGGGCGTTGGACTCGTAGTGGCGAAGGATGGGGGGTGAAGTAATGAGTCTATGTAAGGTAACGAAAGCTTCATCGCACTCAGAGGACCATGACGACAAAGAGCTCTAGCCTTGAAGTCGCGTTAAGGGCGAAATTACGGCAGCGAAATTTCGTATGAAGCGCCGAAAGTAGGAACAGAGGCGAATGAAACTCTGCAGTTTTTTAAGAGTGCACGGCTTTGGAAAGGCGGCAACCACGCGAAGCTTTGCAGGATCAGGAAGAATGCCCGCTTTGAATACGACATGGCCGAGTATGGTCAGTTGGCTAGCTCCGAAGTGGCATTTCTTCAAATTTAATTGCAGGCCGGCGGCGGTGAGGCAGGTCAACACTTGGCGCAGGCGAGTCAGATGTGTGGAGAAGTCGGCCGAGAAAACGACGATGTCGTCGAGGTAGCAAAGACACGTCTTCCAGCGCAAGCCACGCAAGACGTTATCCGCCATCCGTTCCAATGTTGCGGTAGCATTGCAAAGACCAAATGGCATGACGTTAAATTCGTATAATTCGTCGGGCGTGAAGAAAGCAGTTTTTTTACGGTCGCATTCGGCCATGGGGATTTGCCAGTATCCAGAACACAGATCCAGGGACGAAAAGAATTCTGCGCCTTGCAGGCAATCGAGGGCGTCATCGATGCGTGGCAGAGGATAAACGTCTTTCCTAGTTATTGTGTTCAGGCGGCGATCATCCACACAGAATCTTATGAACCCATCTTTCTTTCGAACCAGCACGACCGGGGATGACCAAGAGCTGTGGGACGGCTGTATAATCTCGCGCTCGAGCATGTCGTCCACTTGTTCGGTGTGGACTCGACGCTCTATCGCTGACACGCAATATGGGCGCTGTCGCAGAGGTGGATGGGAGCCAGAATCGATGGCATGATGGACATGGGAAGAACGCCCGGGTGGTGACTGGCACGCGTCAAACGATGACCGAAATTGGTGCATCAGGTGGAAAAGCTTGTCACGGTAGGGAGAAGTGAGATCTTGATCGATGACGCTATACAGGATCTCAGACGGCGGTTGGGCTGAGAGGGGAACAGGAGTAAGAGAGTCCAGCGATGGAGCAAACATAGTTTCTCGATCATCGACGAGTTGCAGGAGTTAGCCGGTTCGACGCACCCAAGGCATTGACCCTCAATCGGGGTCACTGGAGATGATAGAGGGTTGCTGACGAGCATGGCTGTTGTTCCGGAGGTCACCATCAGGACAGCGAAGGGAAGCGGCATGTTCTTGCGGCGAAGAAACAACTCAGAGGGAGTAAAGTGTACAGGGACGGCAGGTTTGTCGCGTGGTGAGGCGCACGAGAGGGAGACAAGGACGGAGGAGTTTACAGGGAGCTCGACATCATGAGAAAAGTGTACTTTGGCCGGATATTGAAGAGACGGTGCGGCAGGAGAGGCGTACGTTGGGCAGGGCAGAGAAGGAAACCGGCGCTGGCGCAATCTACGACGGCGGAGTGCCCAGAAAGGAAGTCCCATCCTAGAATTACGTCATGGGAACAAGAGAAGAGGACCAGGGATTGAATGATGTACATGACGTCTTCAATAACGACGCGGGCTGTGCATGCCGCGAGCGACTCGACCTGTTCGGCGGTAGCAGTGCGAAGAGAAACTCCTGAAAATGGCGTCATAACTTTCTTCAGTTCTCGACAAAATTGTGCGTCCATTATTGAGACAGCAGCTCCGGTGTCTACGAGAGCACAGGTTGCAACACCTTCGACAAAAATATCAAAAACGTTTGTTGGTGAGATCAGTGGCCCCGTAGACTTCCCAGTGGATGCAGCTCTAGCCTCGGGAACTGTGCTCATTAGTTTTCCGCAGCGGAAGTGCTGGCGCGACAGCACATAGGAGAGATGGAACGGCGTCACGGAGGAGAGGAGCGGCGAGAGGTGCCAGCGGGGCGGTCGGTGGAGAAGGCAGGAGGCAGTGGGTCTGGTGGCACGTGGGGTGGCTGTGTGTAACGCCTATACGCAGATGGCGGCAGGACTTCAGCAGGCGAAGAAGGACGACTGCGGCAGTGACGGGCGACATGGCCGGCGAAGCCGTAGGCAAAGCAAATGGGCCTGTTGTCGCGAGTACGCCACGGACTACCGTAGGGAAGGACGGCCGGCGCGAAGCAAGGCGACGGTTGTGCCACCCGAGGCCGATACGAGAAAACAGGCGGGGGCGTCGTAGGTAGTGGCGCTTGAGTGACGGCTTGGAAAGGGCCCAAGGGATGGGATGGTGGTCTGGCCAGGACGGCGGCGTACGTAAGAGGGGCAGCCACGGGTTGCTGAGGCAGGGGTGGCAGGGCCTCCGCGACTTGGGCTCCGATCGTCTGCTGAAGGGTGAGAGGTAGCGATGGCGGGGGGGGGGGGGGGTCCCGAAGTTCAGAGTTGAGCGCTAGTTGAAGTGCGATCTCTTCTCTGATGAACTGCTGAATATCGTCCCTGCGCTGCTGCCCTCCTGCGGTCACGGCATTAGCGGACAGGACCTCGGCATGCAGTACGTTGCGACGAGTGAGGACACGTTGCTTACGGAGCTCCTTGTAGCTCTGACACAAGATGATGACAGAGGTCACGGTGTTCGGCTGCTTGGCCAAAAGCATTTGGAAGGCATCTTCATCGATACCCTTCATAATATTGTTTATCTTATCAGCCTCGAACATATGACTGTTCACACACTTGCAGAAATCCGCCACGTCCTCAATATAGCTAGTGAAAGTCTCGCCTGGTTGCTGAGTCCGCTCTCGTAAGCGCTGTTCGACGCTGAGTTTGTGCACGCCAGAGCGGCCAAATACCTCAGTAAACCTGGTCTTGAAGGTGGACCAGGTGGCGATATCCGCTTCGTGGTTGCGGAACGAGAGATTGGCGATATCAGCCAGGTAAAACATGACGTTGTTAAGCAACATGGCGTCATCCCAGCGGTTGCTCTTGCTGACCCGCTCGTAGGAAGCCAGCCAGTCCTCGACGTCAGAGTCGCCGAGCCCACTGAAGACAGCCAGGTGCCGTTGTCGAGGCGTGCCGGAGCAGACAAGCGGAGCAGGAGGCGGCTAGGAAGCTAGGTGGGCGTTATTCGGCATTTCTGATGTTACAGAGCCGCTGCGCAGCTCCAGGACGGGATCAGGAGCAACCTCCACCACTTTAAAAGGGGTTTAATGGTCGTGAAAGAACCAGGCACTGAACGGGCGTCGGCGGTTGTTGTAGAGCCAACCAGAAGCGCGCGCTCAGCGATAGCACTGCAGCTACCGCGTTGACACATCTTCGTCGTTGCAATATATATATATATATATATATATATATATATATATATATATATATATATATATATATATATATATATTCCGACAAAAAGGGGCACCCATCCGGGGACAGTGGTGTACCGAATTTTGTAGGCAAATAAAACCCTATTGGTTGATTGGTTGTGGCATAGAAATAAAACCACAATTAAATAACAGGTATGCATTTTATACATGCAATTACCAATTGAAGCATTGCCATATCGCACTGAAATCAGAATTGTAGGCTTACCTTGACCCCCCACACGAAGCAAATTCCGTTTGGGACGTGCCTTGAGTGGGTGTAGCTCGACAAAGGGTAGACGTGTATCCTAATATCTCTGATAGACGGCGCGAGTCGTCGATCGCTCCTCCAGGTGGAAAAGTTGTGTTACTTTTTTTAACCGCTCAGGGTTTTCTTCACTGGCCCCACTGAATGCGGATAGACTTTCGTTATACGCATGGCGAATAAAGCTAACGCTCGTTACTTCAACGTCTTCTGGATGGTGGCGGC